>NC_048299.1:188910683-189023885 GCF_013100865.1 Trachemys scripta elegans | reverse complement strand
AGAGCCGAGCTGCCCCAGCGCTACCGGCTTCAGGCAGCCCCCATGCCTCTGGACCCTGCGCCGCCGGAGCCCGGGAGGGGAAGTGCCTGGCTGGGGGCACAGGGTTCGGAGGCAAGGGGGCTGCCTGAAGCCCATAGCGCTCGGGCAGCTCGGCTCTTAAACAGAGCCGAAGAGTCAGGGGAGGAGCAGAGCAGCCGCGGGAGGGGAAGTGCCCGGCCGGCATTTTCCCGGACATGTTCGGCTTTTTGGCAATTCCCCCCGGACGGGGGTTTGATTGCCGAAAAGCCGGACATGTCTGGGAAAAACCGGACGTATGGTAACCCTAGATTTGAGGACTTCAGTAACTCAGCCAGAGGAGTGGGTGCATGAGGTTCTGTGGCCTGCAATGTGCAGGAGGTCAGACTGGATGATCATGATGGTCTCTTCTGGCATTAAAGTCTATTTTGAAAGGCTATTTTTCCAATGAATTTTTTTTTCATTTGAAAATTTTTGTCCACTTCTGGCTTTAACCTCTAATCCTTACTGCCAGATGCTGGGATGGGCTGACTCAATAATTGTTCATTCCCTTTGAAGCATCTTGCATTGGCCACTGTCAGAAGACAGGGTACTAGGCTAGATTGAGCATTAATTTGACATAGTATGAACATTTTTATTCTCTTCCCCTCTTACTCTTTGCATATTTCTTCTGTGCATGCACATAAAAGCTATGCTCATACCCACCATAATGTGTTTCATAATAGTGATTATTTGTCTCCTGACACAACTCTGCAAAGGAACAAAATGCCAATGTAGCTAAATGACAAAATAAAAGTTCAACTGTTAGTTGAACAAAACTGTTAATTACCTAGAGCTGCAGTGCACAAAAGTTGTACTCTTAAAAATTTCATCACCTTGTATAATAATAAATTTTAAAAACTGTACAGAATACCATTGGGGTTTTAGGACATAAGAATGTGATTGTCTGGTTTGGAGTTCCTGGTCTGTATTAACACTGGAAAGTGTGTAAACATTCACTTTAGGTTTAGAGAGAAACTACTTGGCAAAATGAGACTTATCTTCAGACCTCCAAATTTTCCCTTGATCACAGGTAAACAGCATTCATCAGATTAGTTTATCTTCTTTCTCTTTGGGTTATTTCTTATGTTTTTGAATAAACAAGAAATCAGCAAACAGATTTCTCTGTAACCCAGGACCTGAATGTGCAAGAATCTTTGCTTTGCCCAAATTGTAACATAGCTCAATTCACCTCCGTTTGTGCTGTCTTCTGCCAGTGTAAACCAAGGTGTGCAGCTTGTGGTGAGGAGGAGGAAGTTTTGTTGCAAAGACCTTGCAGTCTGAAAAGTGACACAGCTGTAGTGGACCAGTGCAACGGAGAAGTGGAGGACAGAATACTGGGGGATAAAAAGGGCTGTGCAGGGCATTGTATCCTGGTCAGTGCTGGCTGGTTTGTGTCTGACCGCCGTGCACCTTTAAGGGGGTGGGGGAGGTATTTGGCTGGCTGGCTGAATGAAGGGAACAGTGCTTTATGGCTGGTGGGAAGGGGAGAGGAGAGGATGGGGGGTGAAAACTGCTGCAAAAAGGGTCAGCGTGGTCTAGGGTGACCAGATAGCAAGTGTGAAAAATCAGGACGGGGTGGGGGATAATAGGCGCCTACATAAGAAAAAGCCCCAAATATCGGGATTGTCCCTATAAACTCAGGACCTCTGGTCATTGACTCATCCCCTGGGAATGCAGGGTTTAAAAGGGGCAGATCTGCTCCTGAAGCCCCCCCGTCTTATATGGACCAGGACTGAAGCAGGACCCACCTTCCCTCCCCTTTTAGATGGTAAAATACCAGATTTGGTCAACACCTACTGTAGTCATTATGCTAGCCTTCCCTTGTTTAGGGGGGCTGGGAAGGAATTTTGCCCTTTGGCTTGGGTGCAGTTGAGGTTTTCTTTGTCTTCCTCACAGCAGGTTCAGGTGGGCTCTGTTCATGCATGGCGGGCGGTAAACCATATGTCGCAACTCATTATTTAAATGTAGGGCAGATGTCCAGTGCAGGTACTCCATAGGAAAGGTATACAGTGACCGGATAAATGGCTTGGAAAAGGACATAAAAAGAGGTGTTCATTAAAGCAATGAACGGGGGGTGGTTTGGGACTCCTATGATTGGTATGCCAGGGAGCCAACCCCCCATTCTTATAGCCCACCTTAACCCTCCTACAAGGTGGGGAGATGGATGGTAAGGTCCCAGCAATGGATTTGCTGGAGGGGAAAAGAGGGGGAGCTGGTAAAAGCCCCCTGGGTAATTACAGCATAAACATGGGGTTACCTGCACTGTACACTTTTATCTGCCGGTTAATCCCAGACATCTAATAATAAAGTTGCTGCCTGATTAAACCCAGATCAAATGTCTCTTCTCCTGTCCTCCTTTCAGCATAGCCAGACGATAAGCAGAGCAGTTAGAGATGTGCTGATTCTATGTATGCTTGGCAGTCTCTGCTAGCAAGGTTATTATGGAGCTCCTGGAAGAAAGTAAAGCTGCCCTTTCCCAGCATAGTTCCTGGGGTAAACCAACAGTGGTAAAAACACCTGTCCTCCCTCCTTAACCCCCACCTCCATCCCTAAGAGTCAATCCCACATCTGAGGTATAGCTGGTTTCTCTGGTTAAATTTGCATCTCCCTGTGCCAGCTGGGGTGAATCTAGCCCACAGTCTGCCAACATACATTTCATTGTTCTTGGATTTTTATTTCTAGTCTAACCACTTGTCATCTGAGGGAAACAATATAAATAATTAGGGTTACCTTTCTGTATCATAATATTCCAGACCTCTGAGCAAAAAGACTCTGCTCTATACTATCCATGGAATGGACTCACCTCCTTTAGATAGTAATTGTCTATGCTAAGCCCACATGGAAGCAAGGGAGCTTTGTCCCACCGAGTCTTTCCAGAGACCATTTTCCTTTTATAAGGGTCAGCCCTGCAGGGTGTTGAGTAGGGCTGGCTGGAAAACAATTCCATTTTGCAAAAATATTTGAAATTTGGTTTTGTTCTGATGTGGAACAAAACCACATGCATGGCGGGCGGTAGACCATATGACAAAACGAAGACCTTTCAAAATTTTTTGTGAAAAAATGAGTGCGCCTGTAGCCAATAACCCAATGGTTAGGGTGATCATCTGGCATGTGGGAGACCGTGGTTCAAATCCCTACATTGTCTCATTTGTTTTGGTTTGAACACAAAGGCAATTTTCAACAGAAACATTTTTTTTGCCAAAAAAATGTGGACCAGCTCTAGTGCTGATTGCCTTCAAATCCCATTGACTTCAAAGGGAGATAAGCCTGCACAGCACCTTAAAGGATGAGGCCCATTATTCCCCTCTGCCCCCTTTTGAGCAGTTGCATGTATAGTGAATCCTTAGCTAGGGAAACACAGTACATTTATTGGAAGGCTGCCATAAATAGCTTTCCTCATGTTGGCATAATATAGCACACTACACTTTCTGGTTCCAACTGGAAGATACAACCTCCATGCGAGGCTTCACCAGCATGGAGAGCTGCCATACCACTGCATGGGCCAGCTTCATTGTTTCCTGTTTTTTAGTTTGATAGTAGATTTTGATTGTATCGGCTCTGGCTGGTGATTATGCTTTGCTTTGTTAAAATAAGCAGCTTAACTCTTAAATCTTAATCAAGCCCTGTTCACTATTTTCTTATTGTGATCCCTGTTGATTTTTTTCCCTCCTCTGAAACCAACAAAGAGATAGTGTTTTGTTTCAGTTTGTGAAACTCATCATTTTTTCCAGACTTTCCATTTCACGCTGTTTGGATTTTATTAAGATCTCTTTACACAGGAGCTGAATGCCAGCTATATGATGCCCTAAGGGAACCAAAATGTTGTTGCTTTAATGTCTGAAATCTCTTGAGACATTTCATTTGTACCAGAAGCTCCTTGGAGACTTGTGGCTAAATACATTAAATATTTTCATATGTTTACAGAAAGATCTTAGTCTCCAGTAGAATTTAATACAAATATTTTTATTTTTACCTTCAAATTGGCCGATTGAATTAATGCCACACTTGCTAGTAACCCTCTACTGCTCCTTGTCTTAACAGATTGAATCTTGTTTGGTTAGTTGGTTTTTGTTTTGGAAGTGTGGTGATAAATACAGTATATTATAATGAGTTTGGACTTTCTAAAGAGTGTGACTCTTTATTTTCTTTTTTTCTTTTCAATTGCACATCTCTATTGACTGTTAGCAAATATTTGCACCAAAAATCTTTCCTCCACGCTTTCTCCCCCACACATCCCTTGAAACAATTTTTGGAGATTGATCTTGACTGTTCTTGTGCACCTTCCAGGAAAAACTGCCGAACTGATGCTCACCTGATGTTTTATGTAAAGATCAGTCTTGATGTCATCAAAGGGCCCAGCTGATCAGTTTAAGCCTCTTCATAAATATTTAATACAATAACCAGTACAGAAATAAGATTAAGGACTGCAGGAGGTGTTACTAATATTAAAGCTGGTCAGAAATTTTCAACATTCAAAATTTCAAGGAATTTTGTGTCAAATTTTTGACAAAAAAGGATAAAAAGTATATGAAAGTTACATTAAAGTTAGTCATAAAAAACAGTGTAACTTTCATATACTTTTTATCCTTTTTTGTCAAATTTTGACACAAAATTCCTTGAAATTTTGAATTTTGAAAATTTTTTTACCAGCTTTAATGCATATGCCTAATCTGGGAGGGGGATTTATTCATGGATGTTTATTAAAGCAGGGTCAATAAGCTCATTATGTAGAATTATAATTTTTATTATTAATGTAAAAGCAACTTTTAAGATTTTTATAAGAAAAATCAATACAACTGTAGGAACTTTTAAAAAGCCAAGATTTTGAAAGTGACTAGTTATTTGGGGTGCCTTGATTTTCATTGCTAGACGTGAAGCACTTGAAAAGATTCAGAAGGTGGGTGCTATGCCCTTTATGAAAAATTAGGCCCCTTAACGGTATCTCAAGTGGGTCATCAAAAAACAGAGAGGCTCAAAATCACTAGTCACTTTTTAAAATCTTTGTCTTATAAATTTAACAAAAATTATTGAGCAGTTGAAAAAATTTGTTTACTAATGGCCCAGAAAATAAAATATTTTCCTATCTCAAATGATACCAAAACTCTTGATTGTTAATACTGAACCAAATTAACAAACCGATTTCAACTCAGCCTCTAAAATTGCACACACAATTATGTATGTGCTGATTTTTGCATGCTCAAACCACCTAGTGGGCAGACTACTCAAATTATCTGAGCAAATTCCATTTGCATGCATAAATTTAGATTTTATGGGGGCACATGCAATAATGCAAGGGCAAAGTTGCAGGTCGTTTGGAAACTGGGGCCCTAACTGTCTCCTTCACATAGTTTTCCTCTTGAACAAATATTCATTTTAACCGCCTGTCCTTGAATGTTTATTAACATTTAAAAATCTTTCCATCTCAGTTATTCATCTTATCTACCTCTCTTCTTCCTCCATGTATTGTCATGGCAGTCCTGAGAGAAACACAGCACAGCATTTACCTTCACAAAGAAAGAAAATATAATTTTTATTTATATTGTGATTTGCATTATTTTAATCTAATTGTATAATACAAATAATATTCACAGTACAGAATGTATTCATACTGAATGGCTTCTGTAATCATCAGACTTGTTGTAGAAGCTGCCTAGTGCAAATGTATTCCAACAATATGAATATTATCTCTTAATCCCTTTAATGCTCACTCTCAATACAGCCTCTTTCCAGCGATAGACCACAATGGCATTTTTGAAGTGCCAATGTGCTGTTAAAATATCAGCACAATGGAGGCACGATGTACCTTGTATATTTGGCAGTAATGAAGTGGTTAAGGGAATTAAATTTAATTGCCTAGTCACCAGTACAGACATCTGAAACAATGCCATAAATAGTTAACTACATTACTAAAGGTTTCTTATTTTATTATAAAGACTCCTCTCATTCGGTTCAGATTATTTTGACTGGATGACTAAAATTGAATCTGAAGAAGTGAGGCTTTTTACCCATGAAAGCTTATGCCTAAATAAATCTGTTAGTCTTTAAGGTGCCACTGGACTCCTTGTTGTTTTTGTGGATAGAGACTAACACAGCTACCCCCTGAAAATTGAATCTAAAGGCTACATTCACAAAGTTCTGCACACACGTCTCTCAGAATACATTTCTTCGCTGGTAGAAGTAATCATGCAGAGGTTCAAAATGCCACAAATTTAGCTATGAAAATTGAGAAGTAATTTCCAACAGCCGGGTGAGCACATGAATTATAGAGGTCAGCGCATTAATTTTTAACTGTATAAAACAAGTACTCACTTTTTTTTTATTCCTCCCACTCCCTAAATCTTATCCCAGGATGTGTGACACAGGAGAAGGACTGTTCACCTTTCAGACGAGGGAAGGAGAGATGATCTATCAGAAAGTCCATTCTGCAACACTGGCGATAGCTGAACAACATGAAAGACTAATGATGGAGATGGAGCAAAAGGCACGGGTAAGATCTTACCTCCACTATTTTAAAAACTTCCATTGGTGAAGTGAAGGGTTATGATGATTGCAGAGTTCAGCTCCATCTAGGTATGCCAAAACGGTGGGTTTTTTAACGGCTCCCAACAACTTTGATTTTTTTTTAAAAGTTGATAATATACAAAACAAAGAAATAATCCATCAAGCTGGATGGAGCAAATTCAATGAGTGCATGAAAAAAGAAACAGAAGGTAATTTTCAACTACATCCTGGAATTTTGGGATGACGGTTACATAGTCCTACCTGCTTCTTTGTATGTGTGACAAAGCATGCAGCAGCACACTGCACATATTGGAATACGGAAAGCAGAGCTCTGGGGAAGCCATAGAGAAGGAAATTGCAACACTCACAGTGAGAAGTGATGGCTAAGTATTTAAGGCAGGAATCTGAATAAAAAATATTGTAGAACTGGAGACAGGAAGATTTACTAGCATAGGAAAGGTGGGAAGAAGAGAGTTCAAAATCAAGATTAAAATGAAGTTGGAGACAAGCAGAAGGTCCAAGCTGAAAAGGGCAATAGAGCGAATAGAACTGTGTTTATTGATGTTCCAGTTGCCCAAAACACTTACTGCTCTACAGAATATCTTAGTTCTGTTGGTTATAGTATTGCCACCTTTTTAATTGTGGTAATCGGACCCCTCAGGACCCCTGTTCTGCCTCTTTCCCCCCTCTCTCCATTGCTTGCTGGATCATCTTCACCTCCCTCCCCATAACCAGCTGGACTCCCTCTGCTCTGGAACTGGGATGGGAGCTGCGGCAGTCAGACAAGGAGCCTGCCTGCAGATAGGAGATGACCCCAGTTGTGCAGGGGCTAGTGTGGGTTAATCACCTGGCACCTCCGCCCCACCCCACTTTAATGAGGTTTTTGATGTCTGGTCAGTACGTCTGATCAGACACTGCCGGGTTCCCATTTAGATTGGACTTTCTGGGTGAAAACCAGGCACTTGGCAACACTAAATGCAGCGGTCCCCAAACTTTTGAGGGCCACGCTGCCCCCTTACCTCTGTCCCTGCCACTCCCCACCCCACCCCCAGAGCCAGGCAGGGCTGGGCGGGGGCACACACAGGGGTAAGGAGTCAGGGTCTATGGACTGATCTGCGGTCGGGGTGGAGCCACAACCGGACCACAGTGGGGGTCGACATCCAGGCCCACAGCCTGGTGTGGCTCCATTCCTGGCCCCACCCTGCCCACAGCCTCAGTTCTGGGCCAGAGCAGAGCCACAGCCGGACTGTGGTGGTGGCCGGCAGCCGGGCCCCCTTCCAGGTGAGGAGCCATGCTGAGGCTGGGGATGAGGCCAGTCATGGGCCGGGAGCAGGTGCCATGGCTGGGGTGGGAGCAGAGCTGGGGTAGGGGTGGCGCTACTACCCTGCCCCCCATGGGTGCTGGCCTAGACCCTCTCTGCCCCCTCAACAGTCCCACCACATCCCTCTGCCCCACAATTTGGGTACCTCTACCTAAATGGCATCCAGACACAGAAGTCAAAAACCAGACTGTCTGAGTAAAACCCGGATGGGTGGCAACCCTAATTGGATACATAATAAAGCAGCTTTTTTACAAAAGTGATTGAGTATTAGAGATGGTGTCATAGAGCTCTCTACTCACCGCTGGGTGGCACCCTCTTCGGCCAGTCCTGAAGATTAGCTCTGCCCAGTTCAGTACCCCCTTTCTTCTTTCTACCATCTGCAGCTCTCCTCCTGCTCACAGAGTCACAGCATGGCTGCATCATGATTCAGGCCTCAGACGAGATCACACTGTGATTCCCCTTTGGGAATGCTCAAACAGCATCAGGCAGTCCTCACGCCTGCCTCCCTGACCCTGTGACTCCTGCAGTGACTCAGGCAGTCTGCTCCAAGCAGTACCACTCTGCAGTAATCGGTAGCGACACCCAGGCTCACCCTGTACTCAGTGTTCCAGTTCAAGGCCCTGTAGTAAGTGGTTAAGATCTGTGGCTACACCAATGGTCCCCAGACTCTGGTGTGCAGCCTCCTCCGGGGGGCATGGAATCAAGGAGTCATAACTGGCTGCTTGATGGCCACCCACCAATGCAAAATGGAGCTTGGATGCAGGAGGAATTGAACCCTGTACGTCTACTGTTTTCGGGGAGTTTCAATCAGAATACAGAGAATGACTACAGTTTGCTTTATTTACTTATTTATTAATGTGACTTTCAGGACTTCCCACCTGCTCGTCAGCAGCTTTACTGCTTACTGAAATTGTTTTGGCTCTGCCCTTAGATAACTGTTTTTAAAACGTCAGTTATGATGCTTCTGACTGTATGGTGCATAACATTACATTCTTAGAGCAGACTGAGAAATATCCACCCAGTGTCTTTTCTGCTTGTGTCTCTGGGATGTAAACTTTATGGGGCAAAATAGGCTTGTGAACTGTTTTACTGCTTTATAGTTTATAACAGAGACCTGAAAGTTTGTTGATGTATATAAATACATAGTAAGTTCAGTGTTACCTGATTTTACTGGAGCACTTACTGGAAGTCTCATCTATATGAGAAGCTCCATCAGCCTGTAATTGAAGAGGCATGGAATCTTTAACAAAAATAGTTTTCCCTTTAGTTAGATTTCATTGCATTGCATCTCCAATATCATAATCCTACCATTTCTCCAAATGCCCCCTTTTTTCTTAGCAGACAAGTTGTGAATGTATAATGCAAGAAAGCAAACAAAAATATATTTTAAATCTAGGATTTAGAGGTAAAAAAATGTATTTTAAAATCTGCTTTAAAGCTCCCGTTTTGATCTTGTGCCCATAGCCTTTACTACTTCACTTTTCCTTTTTTTCTGATTAGTTTTACCGTGAACTGTGTGCAATTAATATTGTATTACATAGGGTTTTACATTTAATTGTTATAAATCTGAAAGTGAAGGAAACTAAACTTCAGCTTTTGTGTTTCATAATGTATACATTATTATATAAACCAGGAAATTAAAGATGTAAGGCTAATTCCATCCTTACTCCTTCCTTCTAGTCTCAGTAGGTTGAATAAAAGAAGGGACTGTCTGTAATAGCTTTGAATTTTTTGTATGCTCCATCCTGAACATTGTAGCATTTTTAATACTTAGTGCTCTAATGCTATGTTTAAATTCCTACAGATTAAAATTGTTATAATCCAATACTGTAAAAGATGAATGGGGTTTATAAAGGAAATTACTGTGAAGCTTTAACCATAGCAACCCTGATGAGGTATATAGATTATATACTCCATTATGAGAACTAAAAGCAAAGTGGGTTACTTTAACATGCAAAAAATACCAAATTCTGTCAATAAAGAAAAGGCAAGATTAATTCTTACTGCAAGTGGTTTGTCAAATAAGGGTATTGCTAATGGCTAGTAGCAAAACTTACTCAACATATGGGGAACTATGTAAACAAAAAGCCTTATTTTATCTCAGTATAATAAGCAATAAACTAATTTCTGTGCCAAAAAACCTTCTGCTGAACAATAACACTAACAGTGTTGTGAGCTGGAGAGTTCTGTGGGTTGCAATGGATGGGAAGAAAAATGAATCCTTCCCAATACCCTGCAAAAGGCATGAAATGGCAGCAAAGCTTCTCCATGGTAGCCACTGCAGCATCAGGGCTGCAGTAGCTCTTGTGTCTCGTATAACCTTTCATCACCACGATGGAAAAGAATGGCAAGTAGATACATGTAGTTATGGACACATACACTTGGTTCCTTGCCAAATTCCCCTCCACACTGTGGCACTGGGAGACCTCATGCAACAGGGGTTGAGACACCCTGCTCAATTGACCACACTACTTCTGCTGCAGTCAGACACTTACCCAGCCATGGCTGGGTATAGATCGTGTTTCCCCCAAAGTCAATACCAAGAAAAAGCAGACGTGCCAGATTTTTCACTGTCATGCAAAGTGACTATAAAATATTACCAGATCCATGCAGCAGCATTTTACACTTGCTTTGAACAGATGTAAATGACTGCACAAGGTACAGGGCACTGGACAATTGTGCTTGATGCTGGAAGTGCCTTACTGACAGAACATAAAAGCTGTTTTCTAGTGTTGCAAAACTTTTCTTATTTTTTTGCTTTTTGACAAGAATAGAGTGACAGAATCACTGTTTTCCTGAGTATTATGTTTTGCTGGTGTTTTATTTTAACAAACACTTAAAATCATGTGTTTATTGTTTAATAACATTTAAAATTAAATAAAACAATTACTGGTTTCTATTAAGGGCTTTTTTGGTGCCATTGTGTTATCTATGTTCGCTTATTTCAATCTTTGGTTTTATCATTAATAGGTTGTACGTGTAGCTATTTGTGCAAGATGAAAAGATGTTATTGACTTCCAGAGTACTTTTTGTTTTAATATTTGTCTCTTACTATTTTGTGCTACATCTGGTGCTTGTAAATGTTGAGGGATTGACTGAAATCCTGTGTGTATCAAAAGAAAAGCAACAGCACTAGTGCAAGTTTCACCACACTGCTACACAGGTAAATCCTCCTAGTATAGACGCAGTGTATACTGGCCAAAGGGTGCTTTGGGTGGTATAGCTTATACCAATTCCCCAAACAAAATAAACTGCACTGACAAAAGCACTTTTTTGCTGATATAACTGCATCTATCCTAAGGCTTAGGTCAGTATAAAAATGTAGTAAAACGACAGTCACACTCTAACCAACATATTGGCAAAAGTTTTAAGTGTAGACCTGGTCTCTAGGGATGAGAGAATATTTCACACTCTATGCCCATTCAATCCTTCGCCTCTCTCTTTTTACAATCAATAAGGATGATTCCCAGTTCTACTGGTAATTATAAAAGAAATTCAGAGACTATCAAAGCACGTGAATGTAGTTGTTCCTAATGATCCTTATGTGTCTAATCTCCATGCCACAGTAAAAATTTCCCCCAAGTCTTTGAAGTGGGACTGTTGGGCCTGATTCTTCTCAACACTACCCCCACTTTACACTCAGATAACGCCACTGACTTCATTGGAGTTACTCCTGATTTACACCAGCATAAAGGCAAACACAACCAGTCTCGTTGTGTTTGGATGTGTAGAATGGGGGCTTATAGGTTGCAATGCACTTTGATCTTTTTGAATGTGTAGGGTAAGTTTTATTGTTCTGTTTGTGAGTGATTGGCTGAGGACAGAGATGTGTAATTTAATAGCCCTAAAAATTGCTTCTTTCAAGAGGTGGCAGTAAAGCTTCATTTATGTCTTCTCAAAAGAACTGTAATTTAAAATTTTTAATATAAGGTTTGAATAAGATGAAAACAGCTGATGTCAGTCATACGTCAATAACACGAGAGACAAAGCACTTGGAAAACAGAGAACTGTATGCATTTGCACAACAAGTAAAAGTTTAGTAAGTTTATAGGAACTATAGGAAAGCGATCCACTAGCATTGTGGATGAGAAAGTGATGGAATTTCAGAGGGTGACTCTTTCTTCTTCTGATATGAGACATCTTTTATAAAAGATTAACCTCTTATAACTTATGGTGTGTATAGGGCTCTCTCACTCTTCAACTATTTATGTTTCTATAAGTTATACTCCAAGAATTGTTTTGGGGAAGTTCTGTGGCTGTGTTATGCAGGAGGTCAAACTAGGTGATCACAATGGTTCCTTCTGGCCTTGGAATCTATGAATCTACTTCTATCTCAAAGGGCTTGTCTTCACTACCCGCCTGGATCAGCGGGTAGAAATTGATCTCTCGGGGATCGAATTATCGCATCTCGTCAGGACGCGACAATCGATCCCCGAATCGACGCGCGTACTCCACCAGTGCAGATAGGAGTAAGTGCCGTCGGCGCGGGAGCCGCGGCGGTCGATTTGCCACAGTCCTCACAGCGGGGTAGGTCAGCTCGGATATGTCCAATTCAACTATTAGCTGAATTTGCGTATCTTAAATCGATCTCCTCCCCTCCCCCCCTCCAGTGTAGACCTAGCCAGAGTAATATAAATTTAAACTGTGTCATTGAGGTAAGGAGAACAATAAACATGTTGAAGGAGGAAAACATAGTACGTTACTCAAATTTTGATGCCCTAGGGGGTATTGTGCTACCATTTTTCAGATGTGTTAAAGAATCAAGGTCCTAACACTTGTAGTCATTAATAGTCCTGTTTCACTTTGTGTAAGAACATAGGTGTTGAATCTGATGTCCTGGACAAAAATCCAACTGCTTCCAAATTCTTCCAGCAGTTCCAATTTGATACATTATTCTTCTTCATTTCCTGTCCTAAACATGTATATATTGTTGCTGTGCACTTTTAGAATCAGTTGGTGCATCTCACCCCATCGTCATAATAAATATTTTTGTTTTTCTAAAAGATAAGCTCTAGGAATAATTCTGAGGATGTTCTATGGCCTATACAGGAGGTTAGATTAAATGATCATAATGGTCCCTTCTGGTCTTGAAATCTATGACCATTAGTCTATATGTCGGTCCCTGCATTCCAGTGTCTCTTTATCTGCTCCTCCAAGGTGTTGTGAGGCTTATTTGGTTATTGTTTCAAAAACTCTTTTAGAGCTGCAGATTAAAGTTGACATGGAAGTTCAGCATTTTTATATTATTATTGTTATCTCAGGAATAAATTGTCTAGTTCAACTCCAGAGAGCTTTTGCTAAAGTGAACTTGTCTCTCCTGTCTGATGTACCCAAACACTGAACAGCTGGTAGTGTGCTATTTCATAATCTGTGATGAGATTCCGCCCACTGGCAGATCCCTGCCAGCTGTAGGCATTATCAAGGGGAAAACATGTATACTGCTGGGTTTTTTTCTCTGTCTCAATCTGTGCACTCCTTAATTTTAGATTTGAGAATTGTAACCTCAGTTCCTATCAAAGTCAATTATTTGATTCAGAAGTCCTGTTGGAATATAATATTTTTTTCTATGACCATCTGTCACAGAGACCTCTACTCACCACTGGAGTGCCTCCTTCTGACCACATCTGGGCATTAGCTCTGCCATCCTGATGCCCTCGTCTTACAGTCATCAGCTCATCTCTTGCTTCTCAGGACACATCTTTATGTCTTAGCTCTCCAGCCAAGTCACAATAGACCTCCCCTTCCAAAGTACTATCAAGTTCTTCCACATGATCCCAGGTAGTCCTTAAATCCATTGCCCTGGCTGAGCCACTCCCTAGGTAACTAGATTGAACAGACCCAGACAGTCTTCAAGTTAATTGCCCAGACTGTGCCACTCATTCTGTGCTGGTAGGGGAAGCCAGACCCTGGGTTCCAGCCCAACGGTTCTGTCTCCAGCAGCTAATGTCTGTACTACCATGAACCTTACTGCCACTCTCCTGGAGTTCTTCTTGCCTTGCCTATCCCAAACTCGCATTCTCCACCCTTCTAACTAAACCCCTATCTCCTGGGTCTGATATGTGGATTTTGTGTTGTGGGGGCAGTTTTGTGGAGTGTGTGTGTGTTTTGGGTGTGGAAGGGGGGAACAGATATGTGAAGTGCTTATCATGTGAGTTGAATTGGCATATTATTGAGTGTGAGAGGATGGACTAGCTGTAGAGAGATGGTGGGGGGGCAGGGAATGAAAGAGGGGGTGGGAGAGGAAAATAAAAAAAGGAACAAAGAAATATGGGATGGCAAGAAGAGAGAGAAATAGAGAAGAGAAAATTGGGAGGCTGTGACCAAATGCACCCCTGTATTCAAACCTTACAGACTATTATAATAATCTTTGTACAAAATATGCCTTGTGAGATATTATTTTAAAAACTGGTAACTCACTGGTCTATAATATCATGGTGAAATGTGTGTTGTATGTAAAGTTATGAAAATAAACTGAAATTATGACTGTAATGTGGTTACCAGACGCATCTGAGAAGTGGATAAACCTGTTTCTAAAGACAAAGGACAAGCTGACACTTCTAGTCAGTTGAGGGGCAATCACCTGTCAAGTGGCCATTCTTTGGCAAGGACGGGAAGAGGGGAAGAAACAGATCAATCTACATTTTAGCAAACAACAGCATGGAATCTTTCATCATGAGGCTCCATGACTCCAACCTCACAGCGGGAATGAACTTGATCTAGGGGTAACCCTGAGCAAAATGCATTTCAAAGGGTGACTGGACTATAAAAGTGAGGGGCAAAACCACCCCAGGTATTCTTTCTCTCCCTGTCCATATTTCTCTTTTTTTCACCAACGAAGACAAAAGACTTGTTTCATTTTTAATCAGTGTTGTCTTTCAACTGAACGGTTTGGATAGCTCCCTTTAAAGTAGCAACTGTTGTACATTGACCGCTTACAGGGGCAAGGGATCTGCAATAATTGAAGTGTCCAGGAGAGTGCAGAACTCAAATTTTTAGGGGAACATCCAAGACTGGGAGTGTGTTGGGGTCACCCCGCCAGTGGTATCCAAGGCTGATGGAAGCCAGAGTGTACTGGTATCTTGCAACTATACAAAGACACTCGCGATGTGACCTGCATGCTGTTTGGCTGTATATGAGGGGCCCAGGTTGGGAGCAACATCAGTAAAGCATTGTGAGGCATCCCAGGTTGCAGGGTAGGTCTGGATTGCACTCTGGAATGTCATAAAGGATGAATGAAGAAGGAAGGGTGATGGAGAGAGAGATGCCTCAAGGATGTGGGGTGGAAGAGAGATGGGGTAATAAGTCGGGGCTTCTGGAGAAGGGAAAGAGATGGGAAGAGCTGAGAAAAATAATGCAAAGGAAGGAAAGGTATAATAGAGCAGAAAGGGAAATATATGTGGATGAAAATGAGAGGTTGTAGAGGAGAAGAAACCATAAGGAATTGATGGACAACTCTAAGATTAGCCATTTTTGTTTGTTTTTATTAACCTCCAGTTCTCACTCTTCCTCCACACTAACTCCACATTGAGTCCCTTATTTTACCTTCTTCCACCCCCACCGCACGCTCTCTATTTAATTTGTCCACTGGGCCTTCATCTTTAAATTCATACCCAGACAGTAGACTCAAAACATGATGATTGTAAAAAGAGATGCGATTCTGCTGACATTTGTGTGCTAACAAAGTGTATTTAGATACTTCCTAACTAGTGGAAAATCTGAAGTTTTGAAAACCTCCTGCACCACAGGTGGCAAAAGCTTCAAAGGTTCTGTTTGATACAGTATAACTTCTTTATCAGTCTCCTCTTTAGAAGACAGGAAAATGCTGTGCCTGTTGAAGACTTTTCAAGCCAATCAGAGTCCCTCAGTGACTGTGTAACTCCTGTTAGTGACAATGGGAGGTGCACGTGCATATCAAAGGGAAGACAAACATTCTTGTCTGGTATCCAGTTCAGATGGGAGCTCCACAAGGGAGCATCAGATCCTTCCCATCTAGTAATCTCTCCCTCTGATTTGTTTTTGTTACCCTCTGAGATATTTTATATTCAAGGTTCTCAAAGTGCTTTGCAAACAGGAATTGATTAAACTTTTTCCTCATTACACTTTTCATCTTCTTTGACCAGTCTCAGCTTTGAACTGTCTTTCATGATTGGAAGAATCCTCCTCTTGTCTGCCAAAAATCCTGCTTCCCCTTCTTCAAATACATCCTAAACTCCATCCATCATCCTCCAAATATTGATCTCCACATCCTCTATGCCTCAACTCTAGCCCAGTTACTTTAAAACAAGATTTTGTTTGTTGCATTGACAACTTTTTGGGACAGATATCTCTGGTAAAATTTTCTAAAATGCTTAAAAGTTTTTAAAGGATTTTAGGTGTGTAAAGAAGCTGACTGCACTTGGAGTTAGATGCTTTTGATCATCTCATTAGGCACCTAAATATTTATAAAAATCTGCCCCTAAGTGATTTATGAGCCTAAGTCCCATTAATTGTCAATGAGACTTAGGGCCCTATATGCCTAATTCACTTTTGAACATAGGGTTTAGACTCCTAAGTCACGTATGGGCATTTGAAAATTTTACCCTAATCTTTTCTTTGTAAAACATTGTATGCATTTATAGAGCTATGGAAGTATTTAAAGCAGGGGTCTCAAAGTCCTGGCCTGCAGGCCATTTGCAGCTCGAGAACCTCCCCACTTTGGCCTGTGGAGGAGAGAGACATGCAGACATGCTGCCAGCAATGTCTGCTGCAGGCGCTGCCCCCTCGTAGCTACTATTGGCTGGGAGAGAGGGACAGAGATACCATCACTACTCATCAGACAGAGTCAGCCATGGAGGCAGCATGATTAGTTGCCAGGCAGAGTCATCCATGGAGGCAGCGTCACTTTTTTCCACAATGAATATAAACAAGTCAAAATACCAAACAGAACTATCTGATGCACAAGGTTTCAACTGCTCAGTCACTGAGGCCAAACATCAACAAAGAGACAGTATCTGGCAAACACTAAAAATTCTCTGGCAGGCAAAGAATTGTATACATTTGTATGACAGTTTTATTATTTCTAAGATATTTGAAATAAAAAATACATTATAAACGTTTTCTTTTCTGAACACTATCTTCAGTGACATTATTGGCCCGCTGGAAGGATTTGAGGACTGGCAATGGCCCTAAGGTAAATTGAGTTTGAGACCCCTGATTTAAAGGGACTGTATCACCTTAAAACCCTTGTTAGAAAATGAGATAAATAAGTGAAGAGGCAGAGAATATAACATGAGCAAAAAATGTGGTGTGATTATTGGCCTGTTCTCTAGGAGTCACAGGTAATATGAATGTTAAGTTAGGAATGTTTGTTGTAATTATTAGATGTCTGGGGTATGCCTGACTGAACACTGCTTGGCTTCTCCCAGCCCTCCCCTGATGTAAACTTTGAACAGACATTTAATATATTTGGGAAAGAAAAGGAAGTACTTCTTCACACAGTGCACCGTGAACCTGTGGAACCCTTTGCCGGGGATGTTGTGAAGGCCAAAACTAGAATGGAGTTCAAACAGAATTAGATAAGTTAATGGAGAATAGGGCCACCAAAGGCTATTAGCCAAAATGGTCAGGGATGCAACCCCATGGTCTGCGCAGCCCTAGCCTCTGACTGCCAGAAGCTGGAAGTGTATGACAAGGGATCAGTCACTCGATAATGACCCTGTTCTGTTCATTACCTCAAAGCATCTGGCACTGGCCACTGTCAGAAGACAGAATACGGGGCTAGATGGACCATTGTTCTGACCCAGTAGTCTTAGTTCACTTTATACTCACTTTAAGAAAATTTGTTTTTGTTTTTTAATAGTTTCACTTTTGGTTCTTAGGCACGAGCACAATGTCACCGTGTCTGGGTAGTACTCACTGCAACAGAATGTTAAAATCAACAAACAAAACTGTTTTCAGGGATTTTTTTTCCCCCAATTTCATGAACACCTCTCCCTAATAGTTTTCTATAATGCCCAGCACTGTAATATCCAAGGGCTCTGTCCAGCCTAGTGCTGAGGACGCTGCAGCTGTCCAGCCATAAGTGCTTTACTTTTATATTAAACTCTTAATATAGAGTTTTGATAAACATTTCTCATGTACAACGTTCTAAATTCCCCAACAGAGTAGTTGTTAGCAACAATACTAACAGATAAAACCACATAACACTCCCATGTGATAGGTATTATTGTAATAATTATATTAATGAGTAAACTAAGGCAGCGAGTGATTGAGGCCACATTTGGCCGCATATAACTTGCCCAAGGTCATAGAGCAAATCAATGGCACTGCTAGTAATAAACCACTGCCAAAATGAAGTCCTGAATCCCTATCAACATCTTATTCGTAAAAGTATTACGATTTAGAAGAAATGCTGCAATTCTGGGGAAATTTATGACTCATACCCATTTTCTCCCAAAGTCTTGTGAATCCCTATGCATGTGTCTCTCTCCCTCTTCCTCTCAAAAAAAACACTGAAAAGCCCTCCTCTATTCATGCATTAAGCAGCTCTTAGAGCAAATTGAGAGAAATTGGGAATGTGTAGTTCTGATTCATAGAATCATAGGACTAGAGGATGTCATCTAGTCCAGTCCCCTGCACTCATGGGAAGACTAAGTATTATCTAGACCATCCCTGACGGTGTTTGTCTAATCTGATCTTAAAAATCTCCAGTGATGGAGATTCCACAACCTCCCTAGGCAATTTATTCCAATGCCTAACCCCACCCCGACAGTTAAGAAGTTTTTCCTAATGTCCAACCTAAACCTCCTTTGCTGCAATTTAAGCCCATTGCTTCTTGTGCTATCCTCAGCAGTTATGAAGAACAATTTTTCTCCCTCCTCCTTGTCACAACCTTTTATGTACTTGAAAACTGTTATCATGTCCCCTAGGTCTTCTCTTTTTCAGACCAATTTTTTCAATCTTCCCTCATAGGTCATGTTTTCTAGACCTTTAATCATTTTTGTTGCTCTTCTCTGGACTTTCTCCAATTTGTCCACATCTTTCCGGAAATGTGGTGCCCAGAACTGGACACAATACTCCAGTTGAGGCCTAATCAGCGTGGAGTAGAGCAGAAGAATGACTTCTCGTGTCTTGATAACAACATTTCTGCTAATACATCCCAGAATGATGTTCACTTTTTTTTTTTTTTTTTTTGCAACAGTGTTACGCTGTTGACTCATATTTAGCTTGTGTTCCACCATGACCCCCCAGATCTCCTTCCACAGTACTCCTTCCTAGGCAGTCATTTCCCATTTTGTATATGAGCACTGATTGTTCCTTTCTAAATGAAGTACTTTGCATATGTCCTTATGAATTTTATCTATTTACTGCAGACCATTTCTCCAGTTTGTCCAGATCATTTTGAATTTTAATTCTATCCTCCAAAGCACTTGCAACCTCTCCCAGCTTGGTATCGTCCACAAATTTTATAAGTGCTCACTCTATGCCATTATCTAAATCATTGATGAAGATATTTAAAAGAACTGGACCCAGAACTGAGCCCTGCGGGACCCCACTTGTTATGCCCTTCCAGCATGACTGTGAACCACTGATAACTACTCGCTGGGAATGGTTTTCCAACCAGTTATAAGGTGGATGTATAACTGGGTCCAGTTCTTTTCAATATCAGGAGGTCATCCAGTCCAACCCCCTGATATTCTATGATTTTCCAAATGGTCTTCCAGTGCTTCACCTCCCTCCTAGTGAAAAAGTTTTTCCTAATATACAACCTGTCTGGGATGATTTAGTTGGGAATTGATCTAATGTCTTTGTAGAATGTTTTCTTGTTACCCTTTATGTCTCTAGCTAGTTTGATCTCGTTTTGTGCCTTGGCCTTTCTAATTTGTCCCTACATACTTGTGTTATTTGTTTATATTCATCCTTTGTCATTTGGCCTAGTTTCCACTTTTTATAGGACTCTTTCTTGATTTTTAGATCATCGAAGATCTCCTGGTTAAGCCAGGATGGTCTCTTGACATACTTCCTATCTTTCCTACGTAGTGTGATAGTTTGCTCTTGTCCCCTTAATAATGTCCTTTGACTGTCTTTGGTTGTTTCTCCCCTTAGACTTGCTTCCCATGAGATCTTACCTACCAACTCCTTGAGTTTGCTAATGTCTGCCTTCTTGAAATCCATTGTCATTATTGTGCTGTTCTCCCTCCTACCATTCCTTAGTATCATGAATCTTCCTTACCAATAGAAACCTTCCTTATTAATGACTAGAGTATAATAATATTCAGAGAATAAGGAGATTTTTAAAGGAAAATTTGAATCTGAGAGGATAGCAGGGATGCTGGAACAATTTTTATAGTGGGGGTGCTGATGATGGAAACCATGTATTTAGTGTTTTTTATTACTACTGCAAGCCGGGGCATGCAGCAGCACCCCAGGACCCCTAGTTCTAGCACCACTGGAGGATAGTCAAAGTTCCCATAACAGCCACATTGTTGTCTCTTAGGCTGAGTAGAAAGCCAAAGTTTGGGCCTTGTGGGGTGGTTCCCATTTGGATGAAAAGCTGGTGATAAGGTATATTCTTGGTGTAAACTTGTTTATTCACAAAAATGCACAAAGCCCTGTTTCCCTGAGTAGTACCGCAAACATACAACATGCAGACTGGCTCAGAAATCTCCAAATGTGGACCTCTCCTGCCACTACTATGCCCAAGGAGAGGCAGCCTCTCTGCCTCTACTTCCTTTGGGATTCACACACAACTACTTCTTCTGGCTTAGTGATTCCAACTCACATAGCCTGAAACAGATCCCTATCCCTTGCGTTTGGATTTCCTCAGGAAACCCCAAAGCTCTCCACATGGCTTACCCTTTCAGGTAACTTTGGGAGTTAGCCCGCTCTTTGTTTTGCATCTGTTTTTTACTAAGGACTTGATTAATATGGAGGTGTAATTGGTGGGGATGTTGAATGTGGAAATTCGTAGTGTGTTTTGCAATTTCGAATCTCATTGACATGGGAATATTTTAGTTTTTAGTTTTAAAGTTGTGATTTCTCCATTCTACTTAATGGTTTCACTAATGTGTGGTGCAATAGTAAAAACTGAAGTTACTGTAGGTTTGGAAATAGAATTTGTACACCCACAATAAAATCTGCATTGTGTTTTTAAGGATGTCCTTTCTGTAACATTCTCTATATATTGCTCAGTTCTCACCCATGTACATTTTACATCACATGCGGGGTGGGGGGGAGGGAGACCTGCTAGAAGTGCAGATTTCCATGGTAACAGATGCAATTTCATTTCTTTCCTTTTGTGAGGCTGGAACTGAGCTGCGTTGAGGTGGCTCTGCAAGGATTTTTTTTATTAAATGGTAACAGTGGATTTCAAAAGGCTATTCAAAGTTACAGGGCTCATGGTCATACAAATACAATCTAAAGTACACCAAACAAGTCTGGACAGGAAGGAGCATTGGGCAAAGAACTGCTTTATTAATAAAAAGTAAATGAACTAGAAAGAGCAATGTCGGTCAATTTATACCAATCCTGATTACAATAAATATAAGAACATTTACAGGAAGGAAAGTCATGCTTCATCCAATATGTAATTGTTGCCACTTGGTGGGATTCATTGGGCTGAGGCATATGTTTATATCATTGTATGAATTAAAACAATTTACAAAAACATATATCTGTCTTTCCATTTACTTACATATTTTATAAATTACAGTTATGCACATCAGGCTAGCAAAGCATAAGATTACATTGGTTTCCACTAGCTTCCATTGTCCACAGACAGTTGGACAGTGATCTCAATTTTGAGCTGTCCATATATAAAAGGTGTATTTGATTTTTTTTTTCTTTTTCGTGTGTACTTTATGCATATTTAACTACGGTTTATGTGTTTGCGAGGTTTTTACTAAATCTTAGCATTGCAGTAATGATAGGATTTTGCATAGAAATATATATATATATATGCCAGCTCCTCAACTAATGTAAATTGGAATAGTTCTAGTGACATCAGTAGATCTATGCAGATTTAAGTCATCTGAGGATCTGACCCATATAAACTTATTCCATGAAAACTCCTATCATCACTACAATGTTAAGACTTTGTAAACAACCACTCAAAAGTCACTCACACTCCTAATTAGATGCGCATAAAGTACATGCAAAAAAATGAAATGCATATCTGTGTGTGTGTGTGTGTGTATTGCATACAGAGAGAGAGAGAGAGAAGTTTGTTTACTTTTACTAATTATTTCTTAAACATTATCTCTTGAAATATATTTATGGATTAATTATGTGTGTGCACACATATGTATATCTATCTATCTATACACACTATGTGTGTAATTAATACCACAGGTATATTTCAAAACCTTTATAATATTTGGGAAATAACTAGTAAAAGTAAGCAAATGCTTCTTTATAAAACGCATTAATGAACTATCTAGGAAGCTTTGTGCTTCATGATGACAATGTTTGAGTATTTTATGTTTTTATTATTCAAATATCTTTGTATGATATAGATATAAAACTGGGCTTCTAAAAACATCAGAAACACTGAGGTCAGCAGGACTATGTGTGTAATTGAATATTCGGGTAGGATAATAACCTTATTGTGAACTATTCATGAAATTTTATTTTATCAAAAGTTTAGGTAGCTGCATTCCTGACCTTTCATTAAAATTCATGAGTAGACTGGAGTTTCTGTGCATATAAAATGAAGGTCCATTTCTGGAAATTAAATGTCCATAAAGTTGTGCAATAGAGCTAGGAACTCCTTGTCATAGTTATGGGACTGTTTGTACCACAATCCCCTTTCTGGTCTTACTGAGTGCACATGCTCAGGTATTAGGCCTTGTAACCTTGCCTGTCTCAAGGTGGAATTTTGCAATTCTCCCACTCTTATCAGGACATAGTACAGCACTCCCATCTAGCCCAACTGTTTCATAACACGCAGGTCTGACTGGATGTCTGTGTTTCTTCTCTTCAGGAGCTTGTGACCAGCACTATACACTGATGAATGGCCTTCATAAAACAAATAGGTTTATCTAGCACATGGACCAAAACTTTAGAGAACATAATTTTAAACAGTCAACAGCCTACATGAATATTTAGTCTCATCTAATCTTATGCTTCCCTACAAGCTAAGATAGATGGACTTTCCTCTTGAGTTACAGAGAGACAACAGGCCCTACTTCTATTATTTTAGGAAGCCCCAAAGCTCTTGGACCCAGTCTGGTCTCCATTTCCCTTTCAGAGTGTGTCCCCCAGTCTGTTCCCCCTCTCAGAGAAAACTCCCCTTTCTCAAAGCCCAACCCTGCCTGTGTGTGCCTAAGTTTAATTACAATATAGCTTAATGGCTTTTTTTACAGGGCCTACGTGTGAAGTCTTCCTTTTGCCTCTTACTGTTTTTTTTTTTTTTTTTCCCAGTCAGCCAGTCCCACTCCTATGATGGTTGCTCCATTGTTTGGCAGTTAGCTGTAAGGACTTGCAGTCACAGGCTTTGTGACTATGAGGGGTGTTCTGAAATGGTCTGTTCCCCCTTAGATTCCAGCACACCACTTCAGAAGTCCTATAGATAAATCATATTTTGGGTCCAGATCAATATTCATTACCAAGCACCCTGGCATCCATTCAGCACACCAATGTGGAAATAGTTACTTGGGTGAAGTTACTGCGAGGTGCTAAGAGTCTGCATTCAGACTCCCAAGGTGACCCATCTGTTTAACACTAGACTGAAAGGCCTAGTGTATTACCTTGTATATAGAGTACTACAGCAGTACTACAGTGTAGTAGAGACCCTCACTTGCTTCCTTTAAATAAACAAGCACAGCTGCCAATTACTAACTTAATTTATGGAGGAAGAAGTCAGTACTGATCAGATTTTGGATTCCTGCTGTCTAAAGATAAAATCTCCCAGAGCTGCTTTTGAAGCTTTTAAGAAGTGTCTCCCCCCCCCTTCCCTTAGAAAAAGTCTATTTGATCTCAAATACCATTTAGATAATGTTGGAGATCAAATATACATTTTCCAAGTGAAAATGAATCTGTAAGGGCTTCAAAAGCAGCTCTGGAGGCTGGAGTACTTCTTCTTCACTGAAGTCCAAAATGGCATCCATGAGCCGCATGTACAGTACTTCACAGATCCAAATATCTGAGGTCTTATGGGGCTCACACATCTACCATTCTTAAAGACTTAACACAGTACTGTGTATCTCATAGAGATCTGTGAATTGGAATGAAATACAAGTGCACATCTATATAATGGCATCCTTAGGCTCCAGGAAAGCAAAAGGATTTGTATAGAGAACTCTGAAGGATGCAGAGATGGTATATGACACAAAACTGAATATCTGGTACAAGAAGAAGAGAACAAACTGAAGCTAACAAAATGCAAACTTACCTTAATGAACTGTATAATCTGAAGGTAATCAGCGATGATCAGAAACAGCACTGGAAGTTGAAAATGAATATATTTTAAAAACAAAGAGTTAAAGGATAAGAAAATATTGCAGGAACAGTCATGGTAGCACAGGAGAATCAGAAAGAGGTATGTGTATGTCCTCCTTATTCTCAAGGATGTGACCTGAAACAAAATATGTAGTTTTGATTTTCTTGATTGAAAACTGAAAAAAGTTGGTAAAATAAAATTTTAATTTTGTGGAAACTGCATTTTCCCTTTAAAAAAAAAAACCAAAAAACATTTTGACAGAAAATTCCAGACGAACTGTACTATCTAGGTCCTTGTATGGCTCCCATCACTGTTATATTTGAGTGCCTACAAGGCAGAGAGGAAACATTTAATTCCATATTTCCAAAACACCTGTTTGTTTTCCAAGATACTCCAACATTGCAAATCAATTTACCTGTAACCTAGGGCCAATTTCAAAGCTGGTATATGTGCTGCTGACATCAGTGCGATTGTGACTGCATATACCAGCTGTTAATTTACACTCTAGACATTGGTATTTTGATGTAAACAAAAAATATTTCTTAGAGCCCCAAAACAAATTTTCTTTAGTCTCATAAATGAATCTCAGCTACAGGCCCAACATTCCCTTTTTCAATATTCATACAAACTTTGCTCATGCAGAAGTTAGTAAAAACTGAATAAAAAGAGGCATGAACAAGGCTAAAGCTAAATTTTTTGAGAAGATGGTGAAATTTTTATTAATAACCTTTCTCGGGGTTTGCCCAGTTCTACATAAATGCTGAGCATAATTAGGTACTATTAATATGTGGGTTTGATTTGACCCTTGCCATAGTGTGATTTTTAAATTTACTGTAACTAGCCTTAAGCCTGTTTATTCTGCTCTTCGGCTTAACTGAATTTAAGCAGTTCCCTTCACTTTCCTCTTCTCACACTGAACACTGTGGGTTCAGTTTGACAGACTTCTCCAGTGTAGGTGTAAAATAAAACTAATAAGATAAAAATCTACCACTTAAATGCTAAGTCTTAAAATAAAAATTGTTCCTTCATCAGGAAAATTCTGGGTCACAAATGGCTGAAAGGACTCATGCGATGAGTCAGTTAATTTATAGTCTTCTTCAAGTAGTATCCGTATGGGTGCTCCACTGTAGGTGTGCCCCTGTGCCTTTAATGGAGATATCTTATAGCTGTGTTCATTTGGCTCGCACATGGGTGTTACTCAATGTTATATAGCACTACATATGCAAACTGTCTTCAGTTCCTTCTCAGTGGCCTCGGCCAGAGACTAAGCCTTAACAGTTGTCCATGTTGAGTTTACCTCAACTGCATCCCCTTAGCTCTTTTAGTAGTTAGTTAATTACAGTTGTTCTTAGTAGTAGTTTAGTTTAGCTGTAGTAGTTTTAAAAAAAACTTTTATATATATATATAGCTTTTACATAGTTCCTCCTGGGAGCTTTTGCTTTACTGTAAAGGCAAGCCCAGTTCTCCTGGTTTCAAATGTTGCCTATTGTGCCTTGAGGCCGGTGAGTGATGGCATTCCCACTGCATCCACTGCCTCAGGGAATCTCATATTTTCCAAAAGTGCAACTTCTGTCTAGCATTAAAATCTAGAGCCAGAAAAAACAGGGAGATCAAACTTTGACTCTTCATGATGGAGAGCTCACTTTGCCCAGCCTGTAACCAGGACCAGGGGACTGGACCCCCCCTCCCCTCGTATGCCTCTCTCCAAGCAGGTCAGCTACTTGTGCCATCTCCAAGCTGCACTCCTTGAGGGAATCTAAGGGGAAGACACAAGATTCCTCTCATAAGACTTCCAAAGTTCATGCCCCGAGTTCTCCAGGTAGGGAACCTACGTCAAAGAAGTTGAGGTTGCCAATGACTCTAGCCACTTTGGATCCCATCGGTCTCTACCCAAAGAGGGTACTGGTTCCTCAGGTATTGAGGCTCAGTTAAGCCTAGAGACTCCAAAATGTCAGTCTCCAATAGACCTTTGGTACCAACAGGGGAGTGAGGCAGGAAGAAGAGCTCTTCTCACTTGGTAACAAAAAAGTACCATTCAGACTCCATCTGGACTCCGCTTGGAGCATTCAAAACTCACAGTACTGTCAACTCCCTCAGCTACCATTATTTCAGCTCAAGCCATGGACATGGTATCAGCAACATTCTTGGTACCACAGGAGTTTAGTTTTCCCTGAGACCTGGCTGTGTCTGAGACTCCTGACTCCCCATTGCTCGTCTCTGATCTGTTCTCAGTACTGAGGACCTCCAGATCCCCAGACACCCATGCAGTACCAACAGTAGTATATCAAATGTCTTCTGCTACTCCAGCACTTCAAAGTGACTTGGAGGCGGAGGACTCTGAAGTAGATCTTGCCTTGGTCTCTCAATTATCTGTCCACTCTGTCCCTAGAGAAGCTCTTTCCCAGAGGTCTCTGAGGCAGTTGATCTTACTCATGAGAGACATCCACAGTCACCATCTTGCTAATATGAGCACCCATGGATGCTGCCACCCATGCCATATACATCATCCAGTTGGTCATATTGGGACCTGGGTGGCCTATCATCAGCAATTCTCTAGGCACCATCTGTCACAGAGATAGACAACCTTCCTCACCCTCCCTCTCCAGGAGACCGGAACCTTAGGAAGAAACCTTTGAGAAACAGGAAGCTAGGGCTGATGAAGAGCTCCCTCGACCTACTTTGTAGAAAATCATATTCAACAGCTACTTTAAAGTTTGGAATTGCCATCTACCAGGCATTAATGGAGAAGTACAACATGCAAATTGTACCAAACTGAACTCCTTTATTTCACATTTACCAACAGAACACAGAGAGTAATTCCAGGCAAATATTGCAGAAAGCCAACTGCTCACCAGAATATCTCTGCAGGCTTCTCTCAGTGCTGCTGATACTGCTGTTGATTTCAATTTCTATGGCAGTAGTTATGAGGAGGGCCTCCTGGCTTCAGCTTTCAGGATTTCCAAAGGAGGACCAGAATACAGTCAAAGACCTTCCTTTTGATGTCACCAAGCTGTTCGCTGACATCATGGAAGAATCTCTGAACATGTTGAGACTCCAGGGCCACTTTACATTCTCTGAGGATCTATACACCTACCCAAAAGAGAAAGTTCAGTAGGTCACAGACAGCACAGAGATCCTGCCCTACCCAAGGTCATATGAACCTCAATGCAAAAGACATAGGTACTAGAGAAGAAAACCACCTACCTCACCTTTGACCTCAAAACCCTCCACCCTGAAGTACCAATTTTGACAGGGTGATTAGCCTTCTGAGCTGCCATCCCCTTTCATCTGCCTCCCTCCCTTTGGCAACTACCCTTACCATTTGCAGCAGGCTTGGAAGTCCATCACTATGGACAAGTGAGATTTGCAGATAATCTCCACAAGGTACTCCATCTCATTCGCTTCTCTTCTGCCTGCCAACCCCCTTTCCCAATCTGTCTTCAGGGACCTGTTCCACAGTAAATAGACACTCTTCTACTCTTGGATGCTATAGAACCAGTTTCCATGCAGCACAGAGGGAGGAGGGATTATTCCGGGTATTTCCTGGTTCCAAAAAAAAGGGAGTGGTTGTGAGACCCATCCTAGATTTAAGACTACTCAACAACTTAGTGGAGACACAAAAAATCAAAATGTTGATACTTGCAGCAATAATTTCATCACTGAACCAAGGGAATTGTTCTCAGCCTTCAGCCTTCAGAATGCATATTTCCATATAGCAATCCTCCTATCCCATAAGTGGTGGCTGCAGTCTCCAGACCCTGTGGATCTGGAGCTTTTGTATGGAAGGGAATCCCTTGACCTGCAGAGACAAACTGCCTTCAAGCTGCTCTGCCCTTTCCCACCTCCCCGTTTGAAATAGCCCTGGTACCCTTAATCTTTGTTCAGTAACATCCATGGAAGGGGCTATTGCCTTCAAACATCATTATCTCCTACAAGATTTCCACTTGTGAAACCCTTAGACTCTGCACAGGATGCTGCTGCTTAAAAAAAACTGTTTGCCTTTTCCACTCAGCCCTACCCCAAAATCCTGCATGATTACACTTCAGCAGAGCTTCATCAGCAAGGCACCTGCAGGGTCCCTTGTAGTAGTAGTAAGACAGTGCCACAGAGCTGACATTTCCCCCTCCCATCCAACAGCCATATCCATTAGATTAGGGTTCCCCTCTGCTCATGGAGGCAGAGAGGACAGTCTCCCTCACAATATGTATCTCTTAGGTCAATAATTTTTAATCTCCACCTTAACGGAAGCCAATATCTGTTAATACTGCCTGTGCACTGATTAGTGCTCTCCAGCTAGTAAATTCTCTGTCATAGAAATGTGTTTACTGTATCAGTTACTTCCACATATCAGTGATTTTTATATTGTTTCACAGCAGGGTACATTTTGCATTTGTTTATTCTGTCGGTAGCTATGGGAGCTGACTTTCTAGCAGGCTGCCTTCGTTCCTTGGAAAGCTTCTTTACTATCAAGAGCTGTAATACCCTGGGCCCTGCCCACAGTGGAGCCAAGTATTCAGTATTTGTGTTTTTAGTAAGTGTGTTGTGACTACTGCAAAGTGTTCAAAGCATATTTTACAGTGGTTCAAGCCTCGGTAAAATGTAAGGGTACAATCTTCTGTCATGGCAATGTAAGGGTACAATTTTCTGTCATGGCAATGATTAGCATGATTTCAACTGGAGCAAAGAAAGAAAAACTGAGTGTGAGAAGAGATGTTGAAATATGAGTGAATATATATATATACACTTTATTAACATAAGAATAATCCTCATATTCTGTACAAACTGTTACATTAGTCCCTCATGTTTCAGTTATTGATGTGTTCTATTCTGGGCATCTCTGACTGGAAAACTGCTAGTTAAATATCCTGCCAGAGAAGGAGTGAGATGCCCTAATCCTTTATTTATAGTATAGCCAAGGAGATAAAATTAATAGTCAATCCCCAGTTATTGATTCACTTTCTAGCTGATTATTCATTAGTGCTTTATTATTTATACACAATATTGTCCGCAGCCAGAGAATAACAGGCATCCATCCTGGCATTACAAAGCAGGATATTTTCCTGTAATTGATAAAGAGATTATACTTGAATAGATATAAGCAGGGATTTTGAAAGTCAGTGATACTGGAGATAGGTCATGGAAAGGGGTGAATATTTTGTACACAGTCCCTCTCCCTCAAATAATCAATTGAAGCTTGGCCATTGACTGCAATACATTCAAGATTAGGCCAAATTTTATTTTGCTCATTTTTATTTCTCCTTTTATGTAGTATTAAGTAATATGTAGTACCTGTTTGGTTGGTGTCATCGTATGCCTCTTCTCTTCTGTTAATCTCATCTCACTACTAGCGTGAGCTGTAGAAGCAGAAAAGTTTGGGCCTATGAGCCTGAGCCTGTAGCCTAGGATTGCCAAATTTCTAATAGCAGAAAACTGAACACCTCTGCCCTGAGGCCCCTGCTTCGCCCCTTCTCTGAGGCCCTGCCCCTCCACTCACTCCAGCCCCCCTCCCTCCCTCACTCGCCCCCACCCTCACTCTGGGGTGGGGCTGGGGATGTGGGGTTTGGGGTGCAGGTAGGGTTGCCAATTTTGGTTGGATGTATTCCTGGAGGTTTCATCACATTACATAATCTTTAATTCCTGGAGACTCCAGGACAATCCTGGAGGGATGGCAACCCTACTGTTGCCCAATGCTGTCTTTATGAGCTACTCCTTAGCTGACTATATTAGAGGCCACTGCAAGAGAGGGGATGGTGGAAGCCTGACAACTTTCAAAGAGCTGTCTGCTGTGTTGCCCTTAGTTGCAAGAGCATATTTGCAGTGCAGTGAGGAGCAGATACAGATCCATGCAGCCTTTTCCACTTCCACTGCTTTTTCCCTTAGGCCTGAGGACTGTCAGTGTGCTTGCTTCACTGGTTGGGAAGACTGAAACAACAGGCATAAAACAGTGATAATTCAGCCTAGCAACTATGTAAATATCTTCATACTCAGTAAACCTTGATTGATGCTGATCACCGGCAGATCACTCATGCATACCTCTGCCTAATGACCATGGGAGCTGCCCAGCACTTCTTCAGATTTTTTCTTTAATAAGAATTTTTTTTTACAAATTGATAAACCAAAATCTGTGTTTTTCCTTATCAGGAGAGAATATAATCTGTACACTGGGAAGCCATTATCTTTGGGTTTCTGCTTCACAAAATTATAACATTTAAAAAAAATTAAATGCTCATTATCTAAATATAATCTTGCCTATTGCTTACATTCATGTTGATAAATGTTATGGTCTATTTTATTACTCATCTCCTGCTTCCTCAAAGATATTGTGTGATCCACAAGCCCTGGTTTAGGATGAATTGTTCTGGTTTCAGGGCAGTCCAATTTTATAGTCTTTCTGACCCCCATAGTAGCACTACACTATTTTTATGTGTCATCTTAAAATTCCTTTGGTATGTGAATTGGAAGAGTGTATTTATAGCATGCTATAATGGGATTATGCTAGAAGTGATCTCTCATTTATCTGGGAGTACTTTATTGTTGTTATTATAATATATTGTGCATGCCAGTGAAGTTAATCTGGGCTTTGCTGCCACCACCAGGTTATAGACATTGTACAAGTAAAGAATTCTACCACCTCTTCCTTCCCCTCCAAATTCTTCATGGAACAGAAGCACCCTTAGGGCTAGAAAGAGGGAACTCTATATAGGCTTTAACAAGGGAATATACTATGTTTCTGCTGCTGGGCCTGTTGAAAACCTCCTCTGTCTATCTGAGTTAAAATTGCTATTTGACCTCACACATCTCCATTGGTAAGATTAATTTGACAAATGTTGTAATACTTTGGTGTCCTGTTCACTCAGTATTAATCCATTTTGGAATCACTCTTTTCTTCTTGCTAGAGTCAAGAGATAATGTTCTCTCTAAACTTCTTGTTCCAGTTAAAAAAAAAAAAAAGGAGTGGAAATGTGCTCTAAGACTATCACAAGCTACTTTTAATATATATTTACAAAATTAGATTTTTCAGTTCAGTGAAGGATTTTTTTTTTTTTTTTTTGTATTTGCAGGGCGGGGGGTGCTTGAATCCTCTATGAACTGGTCTCTGGTGACTCTTGATTAACCAGAACAGGTCTGGTGAGAATGTGAGATCAATCAGTGGCCTCAGTCCAACTCTTTGTAGATCAATGTCCAAAACACACAAGAAACTGTTTTTGTTGGCCAACTTTGGAGAAACCCCCAAAACTGAAAGGATGGGATACTCTGCTTAATGCTGCTGCTCATTTTTACATGCTCTTGAATAAAGAAAAGACTTTATTCTCTAGTGCCTTCAAAGCTTTAACTTTTTTTTTTTTTTTAGAAAAGTCAGAGGAAAATGAGAGAATCGCATGCTGTACATCAAAGCTCAGAGTTATAACCTGTTTAACAGGTTACATTCTTAGCACCAAATTCAATGCTGGCATCAGAGGGAGTAACATCACTGAAGTCAATAGAGCTTTCCCATGGGCATCATTGGTAAATCTATCCCTTATGCCTTATTTCATAAAGATACACTATTAACATTTTTGAAGATGGCTTACAATGAAAAGAGTTTCCATTTCCAACCATCACAGTCCCTTGGAAATTGTAAAGAAGTCACTGGTAGATGGAGCTGATGTTACTTTAGTTTTATTCATTATGGATAACCAAGAATTAAGGACAATCCCAAAGGTCCAAGATCGAGGGACGTGTCAAGTATCTGGAGAAAACAAGGCCAATGGACTACTCCAGGCCAGTTTAAGAAAAGTCTTTCAAATGTGTCAGTGATGTTTTTTTGCTTTAAATCTAAGAAATATAGGTCATTCTGATCTAGATTTATGTATTTATGCTTCTCATTTCTACTCTCTTGCCTCTAGCCTCTAATCACAATAAGCATTTCTTTCCTCAGATCGTGTGGCAAGAAGGTCTTGACTGTGTACTTGCAGTCCTCAACATCTCAGTGAATCTGAAAAATCTTTATAGCAAAATCATTCATGATATTCTTCACTTTTAGGGCTATTAAATGGAAACAAAATACTGTTGTGATTATCCCATTGCTTCTGTTACTGGTCATATCTTCCTTTAATAGGAGCATATAACTAGTTGTTTAATATTAAGGCTAGTTCATTTCTCAGAGCAAATGCTTTAAATGCATTTATACTGTTTCTGCCGTTTTGGACCTTGTAGGCTTTAACATCACTGAAAACAGTAGACCTGATTCTGCCTGTCTGCCAAAGATGGAAAGTCATGGTGCTACGTTGTTGAAAGCAAGAGGAGAATCAAGTCCATTACACTGTTGCTGGAAACAGGGCACCTGCAGCAACCCATTAGAGGGGGTACATATTCAAAAGTGTTGATTTACACCTCTAGGTAGTAAATAGGGCTTAGTAGATACTAGACAGGTAAAATATTCTTAAAGGAAACTTAGACCTTGGGTACATAAAAAAAATTGCACTAGTGAAAATATTGCTCTAGTGTAACTATGACAATGTAGGGGTATAGGGATTGATCACATCAGTTAAGGAATTTGAAGGGATCAATGCTTAGAGGAAGAAGGAACGAAGGAGAAGAGAAAAGCAGGTTATTTGTCTGTCTTTCTACATAAAGCTGCTGTCCCTTTGTTGTAAGCCCTAATTTCTGTCTTTTCTTCACATCCAGTTATCCAGACAGAAAATTTGGGCATATTTTGATATTAACTTCCCAGTGTGTGTGTAACTGTATTGCTTTTCCCCCGACATTATTAAGTCACTCTACCTTGTTTATTTGTTCTGAATGCAGTTCTATTCAGAAATCTAACACAAGAATGTATTTTATTTTTTATTTTGCACAAGATGGGCATACTCAGCAATTACAGATGAAAGGAATAAGAAGCACAGGAGATTTGCCAATAATAAGTTAACTGAAAATATTGACTGTTAAACTGTTTATTTTTTTCATTTTTTTATAATGTAATTTAAAGGACGGATTGTATGGTATTGTATGACACTCAAAGCAAAATGGTTCTGGAAGATTGGAAGAGTCTGTGGAAAGAGAGTTACATGATGAAAGATAGTTATGAATTCACTAGTGTTGGAGTGACTATGTTAAGCCTCTGATTGTGCCAGTTTGGACTCTTCCAGAAGCCTGAGCAATCTCATTCTGAGGTGTGTGTTTGTAGCATTAATTAGCAGTACTGTACCTTCTCTCCTGATAAATTTGACTCCTGGGTCCTCCTTAAACATTATATTGTGTTATGAAGATTCATATATGAATGATTATATATAAATACAAAAATAATATATACAGGTATAGCTTTTTTCCTTCTCAAGCTAGTTCCAAATTTTTCCATTACAGATACTCCTAATCTGGTACATAGCAAGTTTCTCTAAAGTAACCATTTATCTATCAGTTAATAGCTTCTCCCAGTTTTTTTTTTTTTTTAACATTGCAATAATATTGTGTAAAAATTAGTGTCTAAAAATATCCCACTTTATCATTGACTAACTCTTCTATTAGGCCAGAAAGATCTGTTTAAAATAAAAAGATAAGGGGAAGTCAGGATTGTGGTTAATGAGAACATGCCAATTAGTGAGATTAGCTTTATGGACTCATTAATGCTATTAATTGGCATTACAGTCACCAATTAAAGATCCATGTTTATATTTTAGGCATAGGCCTTAAATGAAAAACTGGTGATGTGTTTTAAAATGCTCTTTCCCTGAGGGTGATATTTCCATAAAATATGAATTGCATTCTCTTTTTGGTATTAACCATCTGAAAAGATATCTAGCTCAGTTCATACTATGTTAATATGAATACTGGTGACACATCTTCCTACCTAATGCTTAATATCAGAAGATGTTTTACTTATTAAATTACAGATCTTGAGAAAAAGATGCCCTGCTGTTGCTCTCAGAACTGTGCTTTTGTGTACAATCTTGCCTTTTTTGTTTTAGTGTAATTTTTTTATCTTAAGGTTTCAATGAACTTGTGTAACATTTATCTGATCCGTGGCTCAACTTGTCCATTACGTACCTCTGTGTGTCTTTAGAAAGCCACTTTTAGTTAAATCCCTGGGTGCATCTCTGGAAAAATGGGCCAGATTCAAAACTAATTCCATTGATTGGAATTGGGTAACACTTGACATGAATCAATAACGAATTTGGCATGTTGCTTTCAGACTAGAATTTTGTTTCTATATGGGTGGGTAACAAATTTCCTATTGCATAGTAGGCTGCATTTTTAAGACTTTTGTTGTTATTATTTATCACTTATGCTACAGTAGTGCCTTACTGCCCTAGTCAGGATCCGGGCCTCCTTGTGCTAGGCACTGTACAAACAAAGAGTAACTAATAGGCAGCAGGTTTAAAAGAAATAAAAGGAAGTTCTTCTTCACGCAGCGCACAGTCAACTTGTGGAACTCCTTACCTGAGAAGGTTGTGAAGGCTAGGACTATAACAGAGTTTAAAAGAGAACTGGATAAATTCATGGTGGTTAAGTCCATTAATGGCTATTAGCCAGGACGGGTAAGGAATGGTGTCCCTAGCCTCTGTCTGTCAGAGGATGGAGATGGATGGCAGGAGAGAGATCACTTGATCATTGCCTGTTAGGTTCACTCCCTCTGGGGCACCTGGCATTGACCGCTGTCGGTAGACAGGATACTGGGCTAGATGGACCTTTGGTCTGACCCGGTACGGCCTTTCTTATGTTCTTATGTTCTTATGTCAGATCATTTACTGCTATGTTCATTTCCAGGTAAGACTTTGTAATCTTTTATTAACTTTAAGTTCTCAAGTTTTTGACTGGACGCTTTAAGTTAGAATGATCTTCAAGGGAAATAAATTAGATGTCAGGGAGGATTAGCTACAGTTTTGACCAGTTTTGACTACAGTCCTCAAGAAAGAAATTGCTAAAGTAGTTGCAAATAGAGAGATTGGGAATCAAAATGACTACTACACAGCAGTGTATATTGGTACTCACTAACAAAACAACTGTAGGTCTTTCCCTGAACTACTGCCTCCGGAAGAAGGTACTTACATCATAGCTCAGCCAATAAACACAAAAGTGGTATTTTGCATTAGGTATAATACTTAGGAAGGAAAATGACAAACACATAGAATTTGTAGAGTTTAAGGCCAGAAGGGACCACCAGATCATACTGTCTGACATCCTATATATCACAGGCCACGAACACCACCCAGCCACCTGCACACTAAGCGCAACAACTGACATTAGATCAAAACTTTACAAGCACGACAACACAAACAACAGCTGTAGGAAAGTAGGGGCAGAAGCAGGAAAAAAATGACCTAGTAACCCCCATTATTTAGGAATACCCATGATTTTTTTTCCTGAATACCAGCAACCCATTTCCAGCATTGATGCTCTTCATAGAAAGTAAATCATAACATACAAACTGTGATTATTCAGTAAAATATACATTCTAATGATGGCTCTTTTCCAGTTTTAAAGCACTGAAATGTGTACGTCAAATGGGCTCGTGGATGATTTGCCCCTTATGTTTGCTTTGTCCTTTAGCTCCAGACCAGTCTGAGTGAACCAATGACATTATCCAAGTCAATCTCACTTCCCCGCAGCGCATACTGGCATCACATCACCCGACAGAACAGCGTTGGAGAAATCTACAGTTTACAAGGCAAGTAGCTTTAAAAATAAAATCGCATGTTCATTGGTTTCTCTTTCATGCAAATTGCTTTTCATTTGCATTGGTTGTTTTCCCTTCATTTCAATGTATCAGCTGTCACCAACTTTAGAGGAACTCCTGAGATTTGCAATACAATTTTTTTAGTTATTTTTTCATAAACTAATGGTGAAAATTACTTCCAGAATCACCATGCACAAAACAGTCAATTTGGTACTGGGATTTGAATAAAGCACTGTACAATGTGACTTATAAGTACCTAAACAGAGGCTGGCATCTGTATCTGTTTTATGGTGTGTTCTGCAGAGAGTTTTTCTTGCATCTCCTTTTCCTAATAAAATAAAGTATGAGGAGGACCAAATGGTATTCACCCAAGGGTTCTGAAGGAACTCAAATATGATATTGCAGAACTACTAACCGTGGCATGTAACTGATCGCTTAAATGAACCTGGGTTTCAGATGACTGGAGGGAGGGCTAATGTAATGCCTAACTTTAAAAAAAGCTCCAGAGATGATCCTGGCAATTGCAGGCTGGTAAGCATAACTTCAGTACCAGGCAAACTGGTAGAAACTGTAGTAAAAAAGAGTATTATCAGATACATAGAAGCGCATGATATGTTGGGGAAGAGTCAACACGGATTTTGTAAAGGGAAATCATGCCTCACCAATTTATCAAAATTCTTTGAGGATGTCAACAGACCTGTGGAGAGGGTGATCCAGTGGATCTAGTATGTTTGGACCTTCAGAAAGCCTTTGAGAATGTCCCTCACCAAAGGCTCTTAAGCAAAGTAGGCAGTCATGGGATAAGTAACTGGTTAAAAGATAGGAAGCAAAGGGTAGGAATAATTGGTCAGTTTTCAGAATGGACAGAGGTAAACAGCAGGATCCCCCCAGAGATCTGTACTGGAACCAGTGCTGTTCAACATATTCATAAATGATCTGGGAAAAGGGGCAAACAGGGAGGTGGCAAAGTTTGCAGATAATACAAAATTACTCAATATAGTTAAGTCCAAGGCTGATTGAAAAGAGTTACAAAGGGATTTCACAAAACTAGGTGATTTTAGAACAAAGTGGCAGATGAAGTTCAATGTTGATAAATGCAAAGTAATTCACATTGGAAAACATAAGCCCAATTATATATACAAAATGATGGGTTCTAAATTAGTTGTTACCACTCAAGGAAGAGATCTTGGAGTCATCATGGATAGTTCTCTGAAAACATCTGCTCAGTGTGCACTGGCAGTCAAAATGCTAACAGAATGTTAGGAACCACTAATAGATAAGAAGATGGAAAATAGCATAATAATACGACTATGTAAACCCATGGTATGCTCACACCTTGAATACTGTGTGCAGTTCTGGTCACCCCATCTCAGAAAAGATATATTAGAACTGGGAAAAAGTACAGTGAAGGGCAATAAAAATGATTAGAGGTATAGAACAACTTTCATACAAGGAGAGTTAAAAAGACTGGGTCTGTTCAGCTTAGAAAAGAGATGATTGAGGAGGGATATGATAGAGGTCTGTAAAATCATGGTGTGGAGAAAGTGAATAATTAAGTGTTATTTCCTCCTTCACATAACACAAGAACCAAGAATCACCCAATGAAATTAATATGCATTAGGTTTAGAATTATAGAAGATTAGGGTTGGCAAAGACTTCAGGAGGTCATCTAGTCCAACCCCCTGCTCAAAGCAGGACCAACCGCACTAAATCATCCCAGTCAAGGCTTTGTCAAGCCATTAAAAACCTCTCAGGAAGGAGATTCCACCATCTCCCTAGGTAACCCATTCCAATGTTTCACCACCCTCCTAGTGAAATAGTTTTTCCTAATATCCAACCTAGACCTCACCCACTGCAACTTGAGACCATTGTTTAAAATAAACATAACCAAGAACTTCTTCTCACAATGCAGTCAACCTGTGGAACTTGTTGCCAGGGGATGTTATGAATGCCAAAAGCATAACTGGGTTCAAAAAAAGAATTAGATGAGTTCACAGAGGTTAGGTACATCCATGGTTATTAGCCAAGATGGTCAGGGATGCTACCCCATACTCTGGCTATCCCTAAACTTTTGACTGCCAGAAGCTGGGAGTGGATGACCGGGGAGGGATCACCCCATAATTGCCCTGTTCTGTTCATTCCCTCTGAAGCCTCTGGCATGGGCCACTGTCAGAAGACAAGATACTGAGCTAGATGGACCATTGATCTGACCCAGTATGGCCATTCTTATGTTTCTATTTATTCTGGAAGCTAGCTTGAGGGTGTCGTATTAAATCTGCATAAAACTGATGAATAAGTTTCAAGTCTAAAATAAAAACCCTTAGAATATCAGAGATTTTTGGTGAATGTGCTTATATCTAGAGATAAATGGTCTGCCCTTGGCTTGACTAAATAGGGGCCTGATTCTGAGACATGATGAGAAAGGCAGTGTATTTAGTGTATAGGACTGCAGAGACCTGAGTTCTATTGCAGCTATGCCAATGACCTACTGTGTGAGTCCTGGAGCAAGTCTATTCATCTCTTTGTGCTTCGGGTTCTTCTCATGCCTTTTGTCTTGTGTATTTAGATAGATCCTCCTCAAAGAGCCTACAATCTCTTATTATGTGTTTGAACAACATCTAGAACAGTTGGGCCTTGATTTTGTTTGGGACTTCCAAGTGCTACAATAACAAAAATTATTAATGATGGTGAGTAACGCTTATGATGAGTGACTTCCCTTTAAGATAACTGGAGATGCAGGGGATTTGCACCTTCCATGGTACAGGCTCTTTATGCATTTTAAAATTTAACACATAAATAAGAATAATGAACATAAGAACATAAGAATCACCCTACTGGGACAGTCAAAGGTCCATCTAGCCCAGTATCCTGTCTTCTGACAGTGGCCAGTGCCAGGTGCCTGAAAGGAAATGAACAGAACAGGTAATCATCAAGTGATCCATCTCTTGTTGCTCATTCCCAGCTTCTGGCAAACAGAGGCTAGGAACACCATTCCTGCCCATCCTGGCTAATAACCATAGATGGACCTATCCTCCATGAATTTATCTAGTTATTTTTTGAAACCTGTAATGGTCTCAGCCTTCACAACATCCTCTGGCAAGGAGTTCCACAGATTGACTGTGCGTTGTGTGAAGAAATAGTTCATTTTATTTGTTTTAAACCTGCTGCCTATTAATTTCACTTGGTGACCCCTAGTTCTTGTGTTATGAGAAGTAGTAAACAACACTTCCTTATCTACTTTCTCTACACCAGTCATGATTTTATAGACCTCAATCATATCTCCCCTTAGCCATCTCTTTTCCAAGCTGAAAAATCCAAGTCTTATTAATCTCTCCTAATACGGAAGCCGTTCCATACCCCTAATCATTTTTGTTGCCCTTTTCTGAACCTTTTCCAATTCCAATATATCTTTTTTGAGATGGGGCGACCACAGCTGCACACAGTATTCAAGACGTGGGCGTAACATGGATTTATATAGAAGCAACATGATATTTTCTGTCCTATTATCTACAGGGCCAGCTCCAGGCACCAGCCAACCAAGCATGTGCTTGGGGCGGCACCTGGTAAGGGGCGGCCAATCTTGGGGTTCGGCGGGGTGGGGCAGCGCTGGGGGGAGAGGGGGTGTTACGACGGGGCGGCGCTTTTTTTTGCTGCTTGGGGCAGCAGAAAAGTTAGAGCTGGCCCTGATTATCTATCCCTTTCTTTTAATTATTCCCAGCATTCTGTTCACTTTTTTGACTGTCGCTGCACATTGAGTGGATATTTTCAGAGAACGATCCACAATGACTCCAAGATCTCTTTCTTGAGTGATAACAGCTAATTTAGACCTCATCATTTTATATGTGTAGTTGGGATTATGCTTTCCATTGTGCATTACTTTGTATTTATCAACATTAAATTTCATCTGCCATTTTGTTGCCCAGTCACCCAGTTTTGAGAGATCCCTTTGTAGCTCTTCACAGTCTGCCTGGGTCTTAACTAACTATCTTTAGTAATTTTGTATCATATGAAAATTTTACCAACTCACTGTTTACCCTTTTTCCAGATCATTTATGAATATGTTGAGTAGGATTGGTCCCAGAACAGACCCCTGGAGGATGCCACTATTTACCTCTCTCCATTTTGAAAACTGACCATTTATACCTACCCTTTGTTTCCTATCTTTTAACCAGTTACCAATCCATGAGAGCACCTTCCCTTTTATCCCGTGAATGTTTTCATTCGAACTAAAAAAGAAAACAAAAATCTACATGCTAGCTATCTCTTTGTGTAATTTGACCAGGATTTAACAATTTTGCCTGGCTTAATGAGTGCATGTGCACTACCAATTTACAGCCAGAGCTAGAGGTTAGAAATTGTAGTGCGACTGAAATATCTTGCCTGAGAAAATATTTTACACTTTTTCATGAAAACTGGTGCAGTGTAGTGCATTGATGAAAGACCTGGGCTGTTGTTGTTTTGTTTTGTTTTTTAAATCATCATATAAATTAAACCCAGCAGGTGGGAAGCTTCTGCAAAGATTGCAGAAGAGAAAACATCTGTACACTAACGCGTGTGTTTGTAAGTCCTGAATTCAACCCATAATGTAAGCATCTTTAACAGGATAAAACATTTTTTTTCTTTTCCTGCCTTTTCGAAGAAGGGCAAATAAAGCAGAATAACTTTCTAATTAGGCAGTTGATGCAACTTCTGAGTTTTGCATTAGAGATTCATTCCTGGTTTAGAAAATATGGCTAAAAGTTTATAGACAACAAAGATCTCATAGATGTCCTGCAACCACATGCAAATATAGAGGTTCCTACACAGAGGTAGCAAAGGAGAGCATTTTATATTTGCAGCATTCTTCACGTGAAAAACGAAACAAAATTAGTTGTGACCGATAACAGAAGGGTGTTTAACAGCCAGTATCTTTTTGTGTGTTTTTTATCTGTTTACCTGACCATCTTGACAATTACCTCATTGTGCTAATCAAAAGGTATTGTGGCGTTGATTGTGAAAAAAGATCTTAATGATGTATTGCTTGGATGACCTTCACCATATTGTAGATATTTTGTTATATTCGTATAGTAATAAATAGAAATCAAATGTATATGCATTCAGATATTACAGCTCTTCTTGTTATGTTCAGTTACGTTTTGGGGGGAAATCTTTTACATTATTAGTTATTTTTGTCAGGACAATGATCTGGTGTTTGCCTTCTATTTATGACAGTGAGACAAATATATGAAACATTGTGCCATATCTTCTGTTTCTGAAACAGCTGATTTGCTAATATAGGATCACTGTAACAAAAAAGTGGGAAGTAAGTCTAGGTATATGGAATATTATAATAATAATATGCATAACTGGTTTCACAGGAGAAAATATTTTAAAATATGGTATACCAGTAAATGTATCTTTAAAACTGCAGAAATTCTGCTTTAGGAAAAATTGTAGATTTATGTATTCTTCCACTAAAACATGATAGACATATTTTAGAACTTGCCTATCTGTAGTAAGATGAATAGATGAGGGTTAGTATGTAACATTGACCCCTCTGTTTGGAACAAAAAAACATTTTAAAAATGTTGAAATTTCCTACAAAATAGAAATTCTAAGTTTTGACTCTCTAATTTCCATTCCCTTTGCACCAGCTCAGATGGAAACTTCCTTTCCTTCATAATTTTGTTTCAAAGAATTCTTGAAACCAGACCAGCTTGTAAAATATAAATGCCAAGGTCCTCAATCTAGCTAACTTGTAAGAATGTTATAAGAATGTTAGCCTTAGGGCCTTACGGTCAACTTACACGCAGGAGGAGCAGGTCTGTATTATGATGCACAGATATAAATAAAAGACCCCAATTTCTATTGCCTTACAAATTATAGTGGCTGTTTCTAAAATTAGCATGTTAATAATCCAGATCAGACCTTCCATTAAAATCTAGACATAAAATTTCATGTTTACAAACATTTTAACATAACACGATTAAAGCAAACAGCAAAACAAACAAAAACCACTTAACTCTTTCCTACCACATGCTGATTTGGAATATGTACAGTAGTGAGACTCAGATTCACTTATACTTTTTCACAAATAGGGAATGCTATTCATTTCTATAGAAAATGTAAGGCTCAATAAAAGCAAGAGCTGATAGCACAGCAGAATGGCCGGTTTTGACCGCTTTACTCGTGGAAGTAAATATGCCCAACTTGCAGCCTTTGTAGTTGGGATGGGGAGAATGCTGATCTACCAGTTGGCTATTGATACTACCTAGTATTCAGGAGGAAACTAGAAGGTCTAACTAATCTTCCCAGTTGTGAATCCATGTAGCCCATTGAGGTGCAAATATTATCCCTGACATCTCTTCTGCTTGCTTCCTCCAAGCAACCAACTTCACATCAATCTTATCTGGTTTGGAATCTCAGCCATTTAGCCCTAATCCATGTACCAAGTTCACCCATACACTAAGTAATGCAATTGCTTGTTTGGGCAGGTACTGATGAGGTGGAGACACTGTATAGCCCATGCCTTCTCACTAACCCCCAATGGCCTCTTTTAATCCGAGGGATGACAAGATGGAACTGTAGTTTAAGAAAATGCTACTTTAGTGTCTAAGTTGATATTTGGTGCCTAGATGCTGTGATGTTTGGTGCTTTAAAAATGTGAATATAATAAATAAATGGGCTTACTGCAGGGTGCTCTTTGTTTGTCTTGTTCATTACATTCAGTTTATTTATTATTGGTCTACAAGGTAAATTACTCAAGAGAAATTATTTTAAAATATGTGCAGATAGAACCTGCTGATAAGATTCAGCTCTTTAAATGGGCTAGATGATCATAATGGTCCCTTCTAACCTTAAAGTCTATGAATGTTTTTGGATTTATTTATTTTTTAATTTGTGCTGATTACCATCACGTCTATCCAATCCCCTGTCATGGCTGGTGAAGTGGATAAACAAGGAGCCTTGAGGTGGTGTCAGGAAGGTTAGCATTAGTGTATGTATGTATGACCCTAAACATCCCAATATTAACGCCCTACACACTTCTGCAATAATATTTGTACAAAATATGTCTTGTGAGGTATCATATGAAAGCTAACAATATGCGGGTCTTCGGGGCACTTCGGCGGTGGGTCCCAGAGCGGAAGGACCCCCTGCTGCTGAAGACCTGGAGTGGAAGAAGCTCCAGGGGACCGGGCCCTGCGAGAGTTTTCCGGGGCCCCCAGAGCGAGTGAAGGACCCTGCTCCAGGGGCCCCGAAAAACTCTCATGGGTGCTCCTGCGGGGTCTGGGGCCTGGGGCAAATTGCCCCACTTGCCCCCCCCGGGCGGCCCTGTGCTGAACCCCTTAACAGCAGGGCTGAACTCCAGACTGTCACAGTTTGCTAACATTAATGTTAGCCAGGATTTCTCAGCAGACATTCTACTATTAACAGTAGCACAAGGTGCGGCCATTGATGCTAACAGGTTTAAAGGCTGTTATCATATTGCAGCCCTTCTCTATGCAGGTAAACAGTTGATTTTTTTATCAAATGACTATCCTGAATTTGCTTAATCCAGGATGCAGTGTGATCAATAATAGTTCAGTAAAGAACAAGTCTCACATTTGGCATTTATTTTCTGTGAGGAGGGAAACAAAGTAATTTTAAGCAACATAAATTAATAGCCAAAAGAAGACTTCTAGGAATTAATTTGTATTTTTCTCACTTCATTTGCTTTTCTAACTACTGGACACAAAAATGTTTTCTCCCACCTTAAGGTGTTACGCTAATTAATGGTAAGACTGGGGGTTTTCTCCATCTGTTTTTTTACTAATACATTAAATATTAGTTTTAGAGGTGACAATTGGACGTCTCAACAGTAGAGTACACTTTAGGTCCAATTCAGATTGCGAGTGACCTGAACAAGAATTCAAATCTTCTTCTGAGGGAGTTGGAGATTTTATCAACAGAAATCATATTTTCCAAGACCGTATATTTTCTCTGGTTCTGAGTATTGTGCATTTTCACCAAATGTGTTTTCCAGCCACACAGAGCATTGGATCCAGTTGCCTCAAAAGCAAAGGGCAAGCTAACTGGTTAATACCTGGATGAAAATAAGTAAAATGCTTCATATAGGTGTAATAGCAAAAAGTGTCCCTGCTCAAAATGTGTTCTTTGCTCTTATTCTGGCATTGCTTACACCTGTTTTGCAAAGTCACTATAATTCAAGATGAGCAACAGGTTCTGAACTTTTTTTAATAGCAGAACATAACTGACAGCACAGATGTTTTTCATTTAAAAATTGTCATATATCCTGTTTAAACATATAGTTTAAGATAACAGATTGACTGAAATTTTGCACTGAGCTGAAATTTAGTATTCTAATTCTTGCTCTGAAGTCAATTTTCTCTCTCTCTTTTTTTTAATTAAATGGATGTTGCAAATTTGGTTTGCAATTGATTTGGCTATTTTTAATTAAGGCCAAAATAAAATTTTGATACAGAAACTTGTATTAGCTTTTTATTCGTTCTCTCCACTCTGTTTTGCTATCATTGAAAACCCTTAGGAAATGAGCTAAAGAAAATCTAATTAAAGGCTGGCCTTAATCCAAGAAAACCCTAATTAAGGCTCACATACCAACTTCGGGTCCCCTCTTATGACTAGATCTAAGGTTCTGGTTCTTATTCAGGACTTGTTAGTACAACCGTCACTCATGTTAACGAACATGTACTCACACAAATAGTCCCCATTGACTTCAGGGAGACTTCTTGCATAAGTAAATGCTCACCGCATGAGCATTACGCAGGAAAACCCTGCATATTTTCATTTTGAGAAGAAAAGCAACTTCTTTTTTATAGTTACATTAAATAAAAGGAGGCACCAATGAAAATTTTGATTCAGCTTTATTATAAATGCCCAAAAGAGTATTTCTGATTCGGACTTATTTTAAAACCAAAATGAAAGTCATCTAAACTTGTTTGCCAAGGGCTAGATTCTTCCACCTTTGAATTCAGTGAGACTCCTTACAGAGTAAGATGCTACCCAGTATGAGTAAGTATGGCCAAATCTAAGCCTAGTAACTGCTTACCTGATGAGTGCATGTCAAAATAAAACCAAAACAGCAGGGATAAAATCCTGGACCCATTTGAAGTCAATGGGAATATTTCCACTGAAATCAATGGTTGAGGTACAGAGGGGTTCCCTGTATACATTGGGGTTGCAGTCTTAAAAAGGGTGATGCATAACAAAACAATGTATACCGGGGAATTTTTATAGAAATAATGGAATAAGGCAGGGGATGAATTCACAACTTCACCACATCTGCCTATGATGATGCTCTTTTCACCTTAACAGTGTACCTAAACAGCGTACCTTTTTACAATGATAGGTTATACAGTAAACATTGAATAAAATAATGTAGAACCCTACTACCACCATTCAAACACTTAGAACATTGTAATATAGTAAATACAGTACAGTAATAGAGTATAAAAGTGTCAATTACACTAAACTTAGGTAGGGGTGGCAGCTAGATTTTCTTGGGCTGGCTTTTCGGTTGCAGAAGTCTTAAAAAAGGATTTTATCGATGTCTGCTCTCCTGCATGAATCTTTGAATAATAGATCTCCCTGTAGCAAGCCACTGTGTCACTGAGAGCCCTGGACACTTTGGCAGAGCGTTCACAAAAAGGATCATCGCTCTGTATGATTTGCGTCATCTCATCCAGCAGCCCAAAAAAATGGGAGAGATTCTTTGTCATCAGACTCCTAGCTTCCTGCCCTACATCATTGTCATCATCGTCCTTTCTTTCTTTGGTTATCCATTGTTGATCCAGATCAATCGGTTCCTCATTTGTCCTTTGCTCAGTGTGAGATTCCAACAACTCCTGTACATCCTCCTCCACCTCCTTGAAGCCGACATCCTTCACAACTTGACAATTTCTTGCTCAAGAGCAGGTACGGCATCAAATCCCATGAAGCTGTGGACAGCATCTGGCCATGCACCGTGCCAAACGCCGTTCCTACATTGCGAAGTGACCTCTTCCCATGATGCGTCAATGTTTTCCACACCGTTCAAGATGATGTAGGTCTTCCAAAACTCCTTTACACTGGCCTTTCCTTCACCTGCTGCCTCCTTAATCATCATGGAGAACGTCCTCCCTAGGTAATAAGCCCTGAATGTGGCCATTACGCCCTGGTCCATAGACTGCAACAACGATATGGTGTTGGGTGGCAAAAATAGAACCTTAACGTTCGAGCAGAGGTCTTTGTAGTCCAGTTTGTGGGCACTTGTGTTATACAGGAGAAGGAGAATCTTAAAGGCCAAATTTTCCTTCTGACAATAAGCCTTAAATTCAGGGACAGCATGGTCTACAAACCACTCACAGAAAGTATTGTGTGTCATCCAGGCCTTTCTGTTTGACTTCCAAATTATGGGGTGATGAGACTTAACATAGCCCCTCATTTCTCTTGGGTTTTCACTGTGGTACACAAGCAAGGGCTTCAACTTTTAATCGCCTTCTGCATTTCCCCCAAACAGAAGAGTTAAGAAGTCTTTTGAGGCTCTGAATCCAGGAGCAGCCTTCTCATCATGAGAAATATAAGTCATCGTTGACATCTTCTTCCTGTAAAGGCCTGTCTCATCTACGTTAAAAACTTGTTTTGGAGAGTATCCATCTTCCAAAACAATTGTGTTTAGCTGCATAGGAAACATTTCAGCTGCACTAGCCACTTCTCCTGTGAGTTTTACATTATGTAGATTGGCACACTTCTGAAATCTCTGGAACCACCCACAACTAGCATTGAAAGTCTCTTATTCTGCTCTTGAGCTCGCTCCCTCTCTTTCTTTAAATCGTTATACAGACTTTTGGCCTTCTCCTGAATCAAGCTTAAACTCACAGGCATTTTCTTTTCATGGAGGTCATCAATTCAATCAGCCAGCAAACATTCCATCTTCTCCATTGTACTGCTTCTCTGTTTAGTTATCTTCATTGATGACAATTTTGTAGCACTTCTAGTGCTAATTGGATTTGATTAGCACTCTTAAAAATTGAGCGTACTGTCAAAGCAGGCAAACTGAGAATATGAGCAACGTCGGCTGCATACTCACCTCTTTCAATATGCTTTATAACATCTAATTTCACTTTGAATGTTACACTGTTAGGTTGCCTCTTAGACACAGGCCCACTCTTAACACTTTGAACATGTTTTGCACTCATGATGGCTACAGGACAGTACTGTACTCAGGGCCGCCCCGCCTCTTCCCACCCCCTTCCACCTGTGCCTCGCCTCTTCCTGCCTCCTCCACCCATGCCTTGCCTCTTCCCACCCAGTTCCACCCTCTCCTCTGAGCGCCTCATCCCCACTCCTTCCCCTTCCCTGCATGGCTCCTGAATGCCGCTTAACTGCTGATCGCGGCAGGCGGGAGGCGCTGAGAGGGATGGGGAGGAGTTGATCAGCGGCCCTGCGGGCTGACACAGTACAGCACTGTACTGTACAATAGGGGAACCTGTTCCAATTCACATCAGTCACGATTTGTGCAAACGATGGATATGCAGATCAGGACCAACGTGAATCGGAACACGTTCCTCTATTGATGAGCGCTGGATATCTGAAACAATGGATAAGGGGGAGATGTATACTGGGGATACCCTGTAAAGGGGAGCAGGGAGATCATGGTTACACTTCCTCTGATCAAAGCAGCAGGGAGCTCCCCCTCCTCTCCTTGCCCTGGATAAGCAGGGCTCTCCCATGGCTCCCTATTTCCTGGGCTAGAGAGGTGAGAGCTCCCCTCCTCTTTCAATATACTGCAAAGCACTTATCAGTACTAACAAAGCTGGTATTGGTGCCAGTTAAACCCATGAAGGTTAAAAGTTTTAATTCTAAGAAAGTGACAAAGTCACACTCACATGATTTCAGCTACACAAATTCCCAGACTTTACAAAGTAGAAGGAATGCTACTTGGCAGCTCATTACAAATATTCAGAGAATATTCAAGTACTTAGAGCTGTTTGAATTATCCTGCTTAGTCCTCCTTTAGACTAATCCTTTGTGCTTCTGTGCCTTTCTGCAAATTAAAGTATGTAAAAAGAATTGCAGGACATTCATCATTTTGGCATTTCCATTGTTTGTTCATACTCACAGCAACTAAGTGCAGAATTCCTTTTCCTATTTACTTTCAATCCCTGAACAATGCAATTGATATCAAATGTTACAGCAGATAAATTGGAACATTCAGTTGTGTTTCACTGTCTGCCAGCAGCTGGATGAGACACCTTGCCATTTTTTTTTCTGAATCTATAATCAGGACTTGCAGATCGGTAAACTAAAGCCTCATAAAGCTGGAAGTCTAAATAAAGGATACCAGAAATGGGACACTAACTATGTACAGTAGTATACAAAAGATCCACATTATTCAAAGTGTTATTAAATTATAGTGTGTGGGTTCCTTAATCTTATGCAGTATCTTTGCTCCTATTCTTGAAAGCTTTGAAAATCTGTTGTTTGTTTTGTGCATTTTTCATTAGTTTTTTTCTAAAACCCATTTCATGAAGATGTATATACAGGAAATATTAAAATATAATGTTTGGTCATTTAAATCTTCACATACAGGGGTTGTTCCCCAAGACTTTCTATAAATTTTTTGTTTTGCTGTTTTTGTCAAGAACAGGGGCATAGGCGGTCTGGCCTAGTGATCATAGCTGGACTGAGGTCTGCACAGCAGGGTCTGTAGTCACTGAGCAGGAGTTGGAGAAATCAGAAGAGCTAGGTCCCATAAGAAAGAGTCAGGGTCAGAATCAAGCTGGGGTCGGAGATCAGAAATAGTACCAGACTGGAATTGGGAGACATGAGTCAGGGTCAGAATCAGGCTTGGATTGGAAACCAGAGATCAGGAGATCAAGCAAAGTCTGTCATTGCAGAAGGCCAAAGTCTATGTGGTTGCCAAGACAACTTCCTGGGGCAACCCCTGGAGTTAAATAGGGAGCTTGGCCAACCAGAGGACCGCAGGGTGCGGTCACTCTGGGTTTCTTGGGCAGTACTTCCTGTGGTACCTACTTTCCACAGTGCTTCCTGGCTGTGCCCCTGCATGGCCTCCTGGTGGCTCTGTAGGAACATCAGCTGCCCTAGGTTCTGATCCCCAGATCTTTACAGTTTTCCATTTCCCATTGAGTTTTAAAATCAGGTTCTTTGGAAGAATAATTCCCATTACTTTCTTATCTATTTTATATGGCCCTCATCACCATGATAGCTGAAAACCTTCAATATTCCCTTTTGTTTTATAATTAGTGTTTACACCAAAATCCCCGATTTCTCTAAGCCTCTTCATTCTATGAAATTATCACACACAACCTATCCAATAACTCCCTGATTCTCACATAAGGAAACAATAGTTTTCTATGTTGAAGTGATTCTGCAACCTCTGCCCCTCATAATTCCAATATGTTCCCTTATTTTGTTTGATTTGCTTTTTGCCATGGGTTTATGGTGCTATGCAAAGAATAACAGGGCTCCCAATTCTGGCACATGTCATGATCTATGTGCACCATAAGTATAAGTATCTGTGGAATATCCTATGATAATACATAGGGTTATTTTGTAGAGGGATTTTCCGTTGTTCTAGATTCAGAAGTTTGAAGGTTAGTTGTGATACATCTCACTTCCTGGCTCTCACAGGGTAATGCCATCACATTTCTCTTTCTTCTGTTAGTTACCTTAAACTTCTATTTTCCCTTTAGACATGTTAAAAGAACTGAAGGTGATGTTTTAATCTATGCCTGTGATTTGGGATTTATTATACTTTTCTTCATCTAGATGATAGCACCCATAAGAAACCAGAAAAAGTGGCAATAAAATAATAATACAGACTTACCCTACTATGCAGTATTGTATCCATATGCCATTATTACATAAGTATGGCTTTAGATTTAGATTTGCTATTAAATAGCATTATGTACATGTATATTATTCCAATATTTTCAATAAATAGCTAGAACAAATGAAAAATAAAGACTGCAAGTGCTTTGCAACATTAATTAAGCGTGAGACTCACTTTTGGAGTTGGAGAACTTTTATAAGAATAGTATAGCAAATGTGTGCATACATTTCTTATCTTCATCTTTTGTTTAAATAAGAATAGATACTTGCAGCATGTGGTAATTAAAAAAATTAAGACACATAAACGCAGACACTGATAGAGGACTATCCATTGGGGTATGCAATGCCTGCTCCCTCCTTTACTCCTGTGGGTGCCTGGTGCCTGAAGTTGATAAGGTTCTGCAGTATGATGGTAAAGCCATGTGTCCATCTTCATTCCAGGGCTAATTGTGTTGGCTGGACATGGAGGTGGAAAGTACATTGGATCCTCTTGAAGGATATAGATGCTATGTCACTATGTTACATGGGATCTTCTAGGAATAATGATGGCTGAATTATTTCCTCTTGGAGATTCTGGCTGTTACCCAATTCCTCCAGTGTGCCAGATTGTGCCTCAAACACAATCTGGCCTTATACTTGGGAAAAACAAAGAACTTCTAAAGTAGTTTTAGATTTGGGCCTGAGGCAAGACCCCAGAACTTTGAGGAAGTTCAGACCCTGATCCAACCTCTGCAGCGCAGTTCCACCTGAAAATACTTGCCAGGAAGGTGTATAATAAACGTATGTATCCTAATAAAAATTAAGTCTGTCAGTAGCTTTTTCTTGAGTGAAAGAGTAAATGCCATGTGGGAGAAGTTTCTCACTCTTAAGTCCAACAGAGACTGGTTTGGGGGAAGGAAGACCAGATTTTTGCTCAACAGTGACTGCTCCTGCTAATTAAGAAACAGCATTGACAGGCTGTGAGGGGAAGTCATGTTTTTGTTCATTCTGAACCATTCTGGATGAGGCCTGAGGTTCCAAAAATTGTGGAGAATGTAAAACAAGGGAGAAAGCTGTAAGGTATTTAAAAGGTTATCAGGATGTCAAATATGAAAGTTCTGTGTTCATTTAAGGCCTGATTGTAATACTCTTTCTCACAATGAATGTCACCTTAGTGAAACTACTTAAGCTGTAATTAACTGTTAGCAATTTCTCAGGTTATTTTGAATATATAAAAAAAGAAGTGCAACAAAAATGGTTCTATGTTGAATGGCTGCTTCAAAAATCAAGCAACTGATGGATTTTTAACTAGTTTCTTTAATGTGGGCTACATAGATCTTTGAACCTTTCATGGTTTTGTGTCTACTGAGTGACAGATGGCTGTTCTAATGAAGTTCGTGGTACTGGCTGCTCTTAGGGCTTGTTTTCACTATAGTGTTAGCTCAAGATAAAATTTGTGTGTTGCCCCTAATTTGACTCCTATCCACACATGAAAATCTCTGTCTTGAGTTCAATGATGTTTGAAACTCTAGCTAACTGTTGCAATGAAGACAAACCTTTAGTAGTTTGTATAGGTTCCTGAAAGGTGTAACTCTGAACATAATTTTTGAATTACTTTATTTCCCTATTAGTGTTTTTCCTCCTGTTCTGGCATGACTGCTTCTTTTGAGGGGAGGGATAGAAGGCAACATGAGCAGTATGAAAGTAGGAGACTCTTGTATTATTTTAACATTTAAAGTTGCCATTTTCTGAGACATTCCACTATGGATTTTTTGTTTGTTTTATTACTATTACTCTTTTTTTGCACGAATAATGTTGCATGTCTGTGACCTCTACTGTCATAAGTAAAATGGAGTGAAAATCAGAATTTCCATTCAGCAGGAAATTTGGGTATTTCAACATATTTTCTTCCAATTTTTTATAGAACAAATAATTCCAAAATATTTCAATTCAGAAATGACAAAATATTTCATTTCAGCATTTTCAATCAAACCAAAATGTTTTGATGTTCCCAAAATGTTCACTTAGACTTCTTGAACTGACCTGAAACATTTCATTTTAAAAAATCCATTATTTGCCCAGCTCTAAATACAATGTTCCTAATACAGGAAACATCCTAAAGTTCCACACGCCAAGGAGAGTATCATTCCTGGAGTATAGATTAAAGAACCGTTTATTATAGTTAATAAGCAACAATTTTGTGCTATTTAAGATATCTTGAATTGGACTTTAGTGACTTTTGGTGGGACAAGCTTTTTTGGGTTGAGTGCGCTGTGGAGAAAGAAACTGCTGATTGAGGGAAGCAAAGGACTCAAGCTTGGAGGAGTGGGTGAAATTGAAAGTGTTTTTACTGTTTTTGGTTGGGCTGGGTTTTTTGTTCTTTTAATCACTTGATTTTGATTTTTAAATTCTTTTGTGTATGTCCCTATGAGTAGGGTGGAAATTGGAGATTGCATTTTGATGATATTTTGTCAAGTAATGCATTTGATAAGTAACATAGCAAGGACGGGTATGTTTACAGCAAAAGCTCTGTTGTCTCATCAAGTGTGGTCATTTTACTAACAGTGGGCTGGATTACCACCTTTCAATCCAGCCCCAGGGGCAGTCACAATTGAGTGCCAGCTTCTTCCTTGTTGAGGGAATTAATCTGTACCAGCTCTTTTGCTAGACCAGTATATTACCACCATTGCATTTGTGGGGTGGAGCCAAGGCTCCACTCAATGTCTTTCTCTGACTGTCCACTCTCCATCCAGGGAGAGGAAGAAGCAGTCTGCCACTCTCTGCTTTCCTTACACCCTTTGCAGGATTTGGCAATGCAGATAGCTATGCGGGTGAGTAAGGGGGCTCTTTATTCCTCTGTGCAGGTGCAAAGCCAGGTCATGAATCACCACCCTGTAACCAGTCCAAACTGATCAAGAAACAATGACTGACTAATCAGAGCTGACATCTCTAATTAGTGTGTTTTATATACTTTTTTTATTGGTTGTGGTTTCTTAAGAAAATAAAGATATCCTCATGCTCACAACATTGCTCATTGTTCTTGTATTATATTAATCAAAAGATATCAGTTTTACCCTCTACCTTATGCTAATGTATACAAGTTCTATTGTTTCCATGAATAGTTATGATGACCTTTCATGCAAGTTAAAGAAAACCCCATCAAGCATACCTACATATTTGACCTCATTTTGCTACTTTTCTGCATGTGTATTCAAACATATAAAAATAATGCAATATTTTCTTCCTGAACGCATACATAAATGTGACAGAATGGCAGCCCGTTTTCCATAAATGTGCCTACATTTTTGAATAAACACAAATGATGCTTGCTTTTAAATAAGATTTCTGTGTACTACATTAGGATGTCTAATGGGAGAGTCGTCAGATTTCCTGGTTTCTTGGTCACGGACTGATGATATCAAACCAGGGATGCAGGTACAATATGCTTTTCTATTTCCACTCATCATCAACCCAAATCTCAGCCTCTGAGAATGATCATGAACAATGTGGGTGCTGAAAATGGAATTCAAAGCCTGTTTACATAAATGCCAAAGCATGAACTTGAATTTGAAAAAGCATGCTCTCATCATAATTACTGTACATGCAGTGTGCGTTTGATTGGATGATTACTGACAGGCTTTGGCTGCTTGTTTTCTCCATTACTGCCATTGTTTTGTTCATCAGTGTCTCAGCAGTTTTGCAGGACTTTTATTTGTAAGATGACAGTCCTAACATCATTGATGTTACAGCTATTTTACCATAAGTAAGCTGAGCAGTTTGGGGTTAAGAAATGGGAATGTGTTTCATTCGCTCTCGTCAACTGTCTCATTACTCTCTACTCATCAGAATAGGTATTTAATTCTGAGAAATAGCTCAGCAGCTTTTCATCCTTTTTGTGCCTTAATAGAAACACTTTTATTTGATCAAGCCTGTGCATTTTTGTCAATCTCTTGTTCTGCTTGTTCATCTATCTGTTTCTGAAGATCCTTGTTTTCCTTTAACATCATATATTGTTGAAGACAACCTGAAGTTAGCTAATGGCTTCTGAGGAGGACAGATGCCTGGATACCTGTGTCTGAATTTCAATTATAGTGTCGCTGCTTTGCCTTTCACCATTGATGTCAAGAGACTCTAAAGCATAACCATGGGAGCTACCTCTCCCAGTATAGGGGGATTCTGTTGTGGCTCAGAGACAACATAATGGCTTGTACATCACTTTCCTTCCTGCAGCCACTGTAGGGAGTATTTTCCAGGGAAAGGGGGATGTATCTGGGGATTCTCTGTACTCCAGTGATCCCTGGATGACCCTGGGTCTGGTAATCATCAGGCTTCTCTAATTTATGCTGGAGGAATGGACTTGCACACAGATATCCAAGGACTAGGATAGCGTAAAGATGGCTTAAAGACCTTTTTGCATACTCCAACTATCCACATGATTCTCATCCGAAGCTGAAGATCTAGGCCATAATTTTTGCAATGGTGTTTACCGTATGTTAAAATCTTAAATGGGAAGAGTATTTAAGCAGTCATCCTCTATGGCAGTGGTTCCCAAACTTGTTCCGCCACTTGTGCAGGGAAAGACCCTGGTGGGCCGGGCCGTGTCCGCAGGTCCAGCCGATCACGGCTCCCAGTGGCCGCGGTTCGCTGCTCCAGGCCAATGGGGGCTGTGGGAAGTGGCACAGGCTGAGGGATGTACTGGCCGCCACTTCCAGCAGCTCCCATTGGCCTGGAGCAGCGAACCGTGGCCACTGGGAGCCGCGATCGGCTGAACCTGTGGATGTGGCAGGTAAACAAACCGGCCCGGCCCACCAGGGGCTTTCCCTGCACAAGCAGCGGAACAAGTTTGGGAACCACTGCTCTATGGCATGATTCTCCTCTTGCTTACACTGATGTAAATCAGGAAAAACTCCATTGACTTGAATGTAATTATACCAATGTAATACTGTTGTGAGAGGATAAAACACTGATAGCATTTAAATGGCAGCACTGTCATGTCTGTAGGGTTCTTACTCATCTTTCTTACTTAAATTATTAGAATAAAAAAAATCAGATTTTCTCTCTCGACCAACTCAGAGAGAAAAGTGTTGTTATTCATATAGAAGGGGTCAGATCTCAGCTGATACATATTGACATAGCTCACTTGATTTAAAGGACCTATACAGATTTACACCAGCTGAGAACCTATCCCTTTTATAGTATATCATATTCATATATTTTTTTCAAGATTAGTAGTATTTGTCACTTTTGATTATTTGTGCATTGAAACACATGAGTCAGAGCCTTTGACCGAAGTTGATCTCTATTTTGATAGAAATGTGTCTCTTTGTATAATTTTTATATACAGATTTAAGTGCCTTTTCCCTGATAAGGATGTATTCTCTTGACTGTTTAGGATGATAGAACCCTTAAATGAAGGGGAATGATTTTTAGTATTGCAGCTACAGTGTAGGCAATGAACTGACTGAGAATATCATCACAGACACATGGAAATGGCCCTTTTCCCAGTACCATTACCCAGCATGAAATTGCCCCAAACCCACATTGTTGCAGTTTAAGTTAATACCCACAGAGTGGAGTACATGCCATTGCACAGAGTGTCAGTAATGCAATAGTCAGTCTTAGGCGGTCGGGAACTGATCATCCCCTTATCTCCCTGAAAACAGCTTTAGTCAGTGGGATATCTAAGGCTTGTACCTCCCTGCACGTTGGCCTGCTGCTGCATTTTTTTCATCCAGAAATGATAGACAGAGATTGCTTTGGATCATGTCTGTGCTGACCCTAGAAGAGTAAACAGATGTCACTATTAAAGGTGAAATATGACTCATCTTCTAACGATTCGCACAGCATTCCCGGCTTTCAGAGACACAAGAGGCAAGTGGCCAAACCCACAAATGTTATTGTGTCTCTCATCTAGCAGCAGAGTGCTGTCCTTAGACAACCAGGCAGGAATACACACACAAACTGAATATGGATTGGCAGCTGCTTGATATGACTGTGTGAAACCATGGCTTTTAGAGAGTCAAATGGTATCTCTTCGTTAGTAGAATTTTATTGAAAATAAGTGTAGAATATTTTTTTCAGTATGTAAGTGTGTGTGTGTGTGTGCGCTCGTTCGTTTTCTTCCTCCAAAAAAAAAGTCTTTTCAAGATTGACATATTTGATTGTTTCAGCTCTTTTTCAATATTGAGTTTTTGCCAAGGTGGTTAACAACAAATAGAGCATACGACTAAGAGATATTTATTAGTCATCCCCCAGATACTTCACAACCCAGTTATTATCTCACTCTCTAAGACCACACAAAGAACAAAACAAAATCATAAAATGCAGAACAAAATAAAATATGACTTGAAGGTGGGAGGCACCTTCACTATATAATAATCATTCCAACAAATACAGTATTGCATATTTTCATGTATTAATTCCAAATTCATTGATATAACCCATACATTGTTTCCATATGTACTGAAGCTGTGTCTGCACTTGCAGCTGAGGATGTGATTCCCAGCTTGAGTAGACATACTCATCAAGCTAGTGTGCTAAAAATAGTAGTGTAGCCATGGTAGCATCAGCAGCAGTGCATGGAGGCATGGGCTAGCCACCCTAAGTACGTACCCATGGGGTCTGGTCAGGTTTATACTCAGGTCGGCTAGCCTGTTCTGCCTATCACCTCTGCCTCTGGTACTGCAGCTACACTACTATTTTTAGTGTGCTGGCTTGATGAGAGCTAACTTGAGCATATCTATACAAGCTGGGAATCAACCTCCATCTCCAAGTGTGGACATATCTTAAATCTCCCCTATTCTATATTTTCAAAATAGCTCCTTCAAGAAATGCCATGAGTAAGGTAGGTTAGCCAGCAGGCATTCTACTTCAGTTGGTGGTGCATTGTATTTTCAGATTCTTAATTATTCTATTTGCCATCTTAATCCACCTGGCATCCAGATTGCCTTCCTCAGTTAAAAGTTCTTTGGATCAGAAGTATCATTTAATGTACAGTAAGATTAGCCGTAAACTCCCCATTGCCTTTTCCAAATATCCTTTTTGTGGCTTTACAATCCCAAAGCATGTCAATAACATTACTGACATAATTTTGCCATCTCCAACAAAACTTTGTAGCGTCAGACCCGATCTACCCATTTTGTGTGGTGTTTATTTTATGGCATATACCTTTTAAAAACATTTCCCATTGCCTATTTTCATTCTCCCGCTCAAATTCATTTTTCACTGGCCAAAAGTGCCCATTACTGATGCTTCTTAGAAATGTAGATACTTGGCAAGCACTAAATCTGATTTTTTTCAGTAATGTGGCACGACCAAATGAGGGCCAGATCCTCAGCTGTTCTAAATTGGTGGGACTCCTCTGTCTGGCCCTGTCTGTTCATGCATGCTAAAAAGATTCATATTTCACCCTTATTCCACAGAAGCATGTGCACCTTTATCATAAATATGCTTGGTTATATTTCAGTTCTTATTATTTGTATACTATATGCTATATGCTTCCATACATACGGTTTATTTAGTTAAACCTCCAAATAATAATTTGTCATTTAAACCTCATTAAATAGTCTAATAGCTGTAACATTTCCTTACCTTGCAGATTTGTTTCTGTTTTGCTTGGGACGTGTGCCATGCTATGCTTTGAAACAAAATTGATAATTTGGCATTGCAGCTAAATGGAAAATTCTGTCACTTCCAAAATATGTGGTACATACTTAGTGCAGTGTCTCATGAAGCTGCAAAGGCCACATTTCCTGCCCCGCTGTAGTCAGGAGTCTGATTTCTAGTGGCAATGCACAACTTCAGTCACAATGATTATAAGCAAGTTTCTTGATGTGGATGCCCAGAATGAAAGAGAATTATAATAACTTGGCACCTTTTAACTGTTAATATTTGAAATACAAGTACCTTTGACAGGACTTTGCCATTAGGAAGGTAAACAGTGCAGCCATCATACTCTTGTGAGTAGGATTTGTTCTGAGTGTAAAGAATATAGAGACAGGGAACAAAGTCTGTTCTGTTGAATAATCTTACTGAACGTTGTTAAGCTCAGTAGTTGTGTATCTTCATTTGAATAGTTATTTTAAAATGTGTACTTACTTGCCTTTTTACAGAAAGAGTACTTAGTGCAGACCTTAGATGTAACAGGTTCTTGTTTTAAAAGTTCTTATGGTAATTGCTTGTGCTCCCTTTGATGTATGGAATAAGTCCCAGTTTTAAAGCTTCCTAGTTACTGCCATTTTTTTGCCCTACTACACTGTTATAACAAGAAAACAGTATAGACTTAAGATGCAATTAGTTGCTAACTTAGACTGTTTATGAGAACTGAGCTGATCAGCTGGAAGGTGCTCTGTTTAAGGATACCGTAACCAAGACTTCAGGTTGCATTATTTATCAAGATTGGTAGTAAACATTAAGTATTTTTCAGAAAGTGTTTGAAATATAATTTGTAAAACCAAACCCTGTGTACTAGACCCCCAGCTGTTGTATATCAGTATTACACCAGCCAAGTTGATGGAGCTATGATGATTCACATCAGCTAAGGGTCTATCCCTATTTTTTCACTATGGGCCTGATCCTGAAAAGAGGGTAAGACCCAGATCTTCAAAGGTATTTAGGCACCTAGCTCCCAACATCAGTGGGAGTTGAAGGTGCTTAATACCCAGGGCCATCCCTACGGGGGTACAGGGCCCAGGGTGGAAGTGATGGATTCATCTCTTCTGGGACCGACCATGCCAGCCAATTGCACTGGCCCGGGGGCCCCCCAAAGTGTGGGGCCCAGAGAGGTCGCCCCGATGAACCCTACTCAAGGGATGTCTCTGTTAATACCTTGCAGGAGGCTCTCAACCCTTCACAGGGTAGGGTAGACAAAGGAGAGGGCAAAGGCTTTACAAAATAGTGCTGATTGTTCCAAGAACCTCCTGCTTTTAAACTTTTTTGTTTGTATGTGTGAGTTATCTCCTTTAAAGCCTGGAATATATTGTTCAAAATCTTTATGAACAACCTGCTGTTGGATTTCTGGTATAGCTTTCTTCTCTCCCACTAACCTTTCTAAGAAATCTCTTGCCACTAGTTTCTTTCCCCCATTATACTTAAGCAGATGAAGTTGTTCTCTGAAGGAGTACGCTGTAAAATAAGGCAACAGAGGGTCCTGTGGCACCTTTGAGACTAACAGAAGTATTGGGAGCATAAGCTTTCGTGGGTAAGAACCTCACTTCTTCAGATGCAAGTAATGGAAATCTCTAGAGGAGGTTGATAGATTTCCATTCCATACGGCTAAATGCAGTGCCTTGCATGGTGTCAAGTATCAGAGGGGTAGCCGTGTTAGTCTGAATCTGTAAAAGGCAACAGAGCTGTAAAATAAGATCATTGTACAGGTACAGAATATGGGCCAGTTTCTGCCCTCTGAAAGAAGGTGGATTGTTCCCACAGAAATTATTGGGAACTGCCTGCTCACCTCCAAAGTTAAAATTTTGCCCAATGATAAGTAGGCAATGTACTGTAAATAATTCCTGTCTATCATCATCATCATCATCTTTGTTCTCTCTTATCCTGTATTTGAGACTGTGCTGAATGATTACTGAAAATATTGATCATTAACCAACATAGGCGTTAAATAGTTTGATTCTGAAAGCATTACCATACAAAGATCTTTTGTATGTGAGTTCCTCAGGCAAATTTTTTACCATTAACAACTGCATAAATATGAAATTCCAGTTCCATCATTTTCAGGAAAATTTCTGGCTGCTTCCAAAAGACTAAAGCAAATTGGCAATAATTGAAAAGCTCTCAGTTCTTTCTTGTAAAGATGAGTTTTCAAAAAGCAAGTAATCAATCTTGCTTCCATACTCAGCAGTGACCCATTTGCAGAGTTCAAGCTTCTTTTGAGCACTTAGATTATTTTCATGGCTAATAGAAAAAAGATTTTTAGTTCTGGCTTTTAGGGCAGTATTTTAGAAGCAAGAAGGAAATGAGTTAATTTCACCTCTATTTGACTGTTAATCTCAATGGATCTATAAACTGTCTCCCAGGCTTGCTTTGTAGTTACTGACCATGGACAATTTGTGATGTTTCATTGGTATGACCTATAGAAGGTAGGTTATTTAATGTAATAGTTTCCTTAAAGAGTCACGCACAGAGGCAGCTAACAGGAGAGTTTCAGAGGGAGTGTGACAGGCTTTCCTTCCAGATTCTGCGTTATGTGTGGTGTCAAGATGTCCAGCAATGGAACAGTGGCAGTGGTCTGCAATGGATGTGCCATGTTCTCTCTCCTGCCTGAAACCAAAGGAATTTCTTTTGCATGAAGTGCAAGTTAGTGGCTGGAGGGAAAGATTCTTGAATTGAAGGGGCACATTGAGACACTACTGAGAACCAGAGAAGCTGGGGAGCTCCTAGACAGCCAGGGTTGGGAAACACCAGTATTCCAGGTTCAAGGAAGAATGGAACTGGCCAACAAGGAATTGGAGAGGAAGTCAGAGAGGAGATCTGGTGGTTTGTAAACACCACAGGCAAGAGGTCATGGCTGGAGACAGGTCAGGATAGGCAGGCTGTAACCACCAGAGAGAAAAGAAGCAGGAGGAATTCCACACTGCTAGAAGTTTCAAATCAATACCAACTCCTCAGTGTGGAAACTATGGAAGTTACTACTCAGGTTCCAACAGATCCAAGGGATATATGGGACAGACATGTAGATAGCATCTTGGTCCAACCTGTAAGAAAATCAAGCTTGCCTGCAAAGAGTTCTCCAACCATCCAAGGAAGACAGACAGTCCTTGCTGGATACTCGACACTCAGACGAATTGAAAGAACATTCTGCAAGGGACAGATGGACAACAGGAGGGTATGCTGCCTTTCTGTAGCCAAGACATGAGATGTCACTCTAAGATTGGATAGGTTTCTGAAGTTGATGGGAAAGGATCCATGGGTGATGGTTTGTATTGGCACTAATGACACTGCGACATGGACTATGGCATTATAGGTATGAGCAACTCTCCAAGGGTAATATTGGCTTGTCATATCCTTTAGAAAAGCATGAGCTGGCAACATAAGCCAAGAATTAAACGGTCATCAATAATATTTATAGAAAGGCTGAGGGATTAATAAGCTCAATTTCTAAAGTATATTTTAATCTTTCACCTATAAAACAGCTCATTGAATTGATAGCAGACAATTGGGTGACTTAGCTTCAGTACTTTTTTATGAATATAATGACTTTCATAAACTATACAGACATTTTTACTCTTCCCAAGGTGGTTTAATATATAAACAGGTTGTCTCCTGTGTGATGCTGATCTGTTTTATAGCATTATTTTCCCATGAGGCATACATATGGTAACTAACTTCCCAGATTATATTTGGCAAGAACTACCTTTTCATCATTTTCTTTTCCTATTTGCTAAAATTATTAGTAATAACTTTTAACGTAATATTTTCAATGCCTTGATTATATCCATATTCTTTATCATTGGACTTCTGTTAGCATCAATAATCTTGAACCATTTTTTTGGATCAGTGTTTGGTCTTTTTTTAATAGTCCTTTGTTATGAGAACAGCTTTGTTCTCTTCAAAAGTACATTTAACATGCCAAGGAAGTGGACCATTAATATCAAACAAAAAGAAGTAATGGTGTTTGAGATCAAATTACCTTATTATTGATGGTTTCAGAAAAGATTAGCTTATACTCATAGATTTCAGCGTATGAAGAACACCAGAGTATTTATTAACCAGTTTTGTTCTGTGTAGTTTTTTTTTTAATTGTTTTCATTTTTATCTGTGCTAGTTACCTTTAATTTTGCAGAGAAAAGAAACTTCTTACTTTTAATTTTTAACTTATAGAAACTATAAATAAAAAAAAAGACATTTGAACTGAGTTTCAGAATACATCTTCTTCAGTGTTTGAGATACATTATCCTGTGTCATATTGTGATTATCTCCTGTTTGGGTAACTAAAATAAATAGAATTATAATTCAATCACTATGTAGGCTGAAAACCATGAATGTGTGCTGCAATCAAATGTAGAGACATGGGACAATGATAGGTTTTGTATGCTGGTAAAGACCTTTTACACAGCACATTCAGCTACTTTGTCAGAGTAATATAAACTACAGGGATGAAAGGCTCAGAAGAAAGGGTGAGTGAACCCAGAAACACTAATGTTCAGATGCTGACAATACTGGTTTTAATGCTTAGGGTTTTTTTTTCCAACCCAAGTATGCTTTTGTTCACATATTGAACATCTATTTAAAAAATTGGTTTATTATTTCACTTTATGGGAAATTCTGTCATCCTGAAAATAACAAAATTGCAATGAGATGATATAATATACCTGTAAGTGCTGTAAAATCATAATCCAACATCAATATGTCTTAGGTTTTGGTCATAAACGTTGAGTAAATGTGCTGATAATATTTGGCTTGATGATGTAAGCTTATTACAGTTGTGAAATGGCTGAAACGGCTCCTTAGAGCAGAGGCACCCAAATTTTACCCAAGTAATAGGCATGTTACCAGCTTTCCAGGAACCCTAGAGATGTGTGTAATTTCTATAAAATGGAGCAGATTAGCTAACGTACCTGTTTCTGTGGAGCATACTGCTGAGACTTGTAGTCTCCAAAGGCTTCATAGTGCCATAGAACATCAGGCAGCCATGGACCACATTAAAGAACTTGGTGGGCTACATTTATTAATATGTTTATGCCCCCACACTCCATGTAATGCTGTACAGAAATCCAAGAAAATGTGTTCCTGGCCCTGAAGAGTTTACAATCAGTCTATAGGCAGAGAGAAGCTGCTACTGCCCTAAGACTGAAACTTGCCCATTCTAAGCCTTAGGCCTGGGTAACAGGGGAGGGAGGCATTCAATATTTGTGTTAATAAGAAAGAAGAGTTTCTCCAGTAGGGATGATTTATAAAATCTCATAGTAATTTAGGATTTTAGAATAAATCCCTGGAGATGAATACTGGACAGAGGGCAGGGACGTCAGTGAAAAGTGCATAATAAATTAATTTATCACATAAATGTGTGTGTGCAAGATTCACTTTTCTCATACTTTGGCCACCACCAATGTATACCATCTTAGACCAATAAGCTTCTCTCAGAAAACTTCTCATGAAAGGTCACTTTCATGATAAGAATGCTAGTTGTTTCCAGTGTTCCCAGTCAATTAATGACTAATGAGTAAGTGCAGGTTCTATCATCAAAATAATGTCTAACATATGAGCTATCAAAATAATGCATTTAACAGGTGGCAGTTTAAAAAAAAAACTCCAAATGAGGCTCTCAACAATCATTTGTAAGCTTGGCACAGAGACAGTGTGCCATTTTGTAATCAGAAAGGGTAAATTGCAATCATGATGCTGCTTAAAATCACTCACAACACTATCAGAGATGATAAATCCAGGTAATATAAACACTCTTGCAGAAATAACTTCATATCATGATATATTGATATATCACAAGTCATACAGTAGAGAAAAGAATTAACTAAACCAACACAATTTTATCACATTTTTTGCAAATACCTGCAGTTTCTTTACAAAATATAAAATGTGTTAGAGAATAATGGAAATCTTATATTTTCTGCAGCTATATCAGCTTGTATTTTGATCTCACAAGTTAATTAGGGTCAGATTTGTCTGTACTTAGATTGGAGGCCTCCGTGGTATATGTTCAGGTGCTGCAAGAAATGCTATTGGTAATTGAATATGCAGCATTCTTTGAACTTGGTACTGAATGATTGCTCAACAATATCCGGCATGTTCATAAGAACAATGCAATAAAAGCATATCATCTTTTGAAAGAAATATAAAATTGAAGTCCTACCATTTGCAGTCCTTAAAAATCCATAAGTCTTTTCACAAGAGTTGAATTGTTAACATTAGTGGCCTAACAAAATTCCAGCAGACTATTTATATTCGGTCCCAGCAGTCAATTAGATATATAGAGATGGGCCAAATCTCACATTTGTATGCATTTTTGTTAGTTTGGGGGAATCTATTTACTGCAAAGTCTTTTGCACAGTCCTGCATTAGTTTCAGACCATGCTGGATATAAGATCCAGCAACAGTGCCTTTTTCCCAGTGTTGGAAAATGGTTTTCCACATATTTTTACATTAATGTGGGCAATGACTTGAGCTGGCTTACCATAGCATTTTGTTAATGCTGGGAGAGTTTTGTTTTGTTTTTGTTTTTGTTTTTGTTTTGTTTTGTTTTTGTCTGTTCCTATAAAACATTTTCTTTAATAATGTTAAACCTGCAGTTTGTTGCTTCTGATTTTGTTTAACTTCCTTTTCCCTTGCCCCCTAGTTCTAGAATAATGGGTAATAATAATAATAATTAATCATAAAAGAGACTATTACTTTTTCTGTATCATGTCACAAGTAGAGGGGAAACTTGGAAAGTATAAAATACTCCAAACTCTATAGGACATTAATCTAAACAAGAAATTTGTGCCAAAACCAAACTAATAATGCTTGATTCCATGGCTAGGTATTATATTCTTCTTTCTGCCCTTAATTATTGTGTAATCTTATTATGCACTGTTAAACAGCTGCCTTGTTTCATTCTGCAGATGACTACATTTCAGTGATGGATAAATTGATTCATATATGTAGTTTGTTATAGAGAGTTTCCAGATCCTTAATTATTCTTGTTGAAAGAACTTAATTAGAAAAATGCTTTGCCACAATATGATGTTGTACATCCCCTTCCTGTTTACATTTTTTCTTATTTGTCTAACACTAATCAGGAATATGGTACCATGTTTCCAGTGGTGTATTATTTTGTACGCTATCTGGTAATAAGGTATCTTAATAGTACAGTTCATTACTAGTATAGAACATGCATGGAGTTGACACTCTTTCCATACGGTGTTCACACACATACCCATTTCAATACACTTGTGTCAATGTCTGTGAACAAAGGGCAGTTCTAGATATTCCTGAGTGAGAAAATAGAACTTAAACATATACCAAATGGGAGTAGATAAATACATACGAGGCGACCTAAAAGATGCTTTTTCCGGGTCAATTATAGGCAGATGTAATTGTGGCCTAGCTCTAAAACTAAGAAAAATTGTGATTTGTGGTATTGGAACTGGATCCTGTGAGAGGTTGGAGAAGCCAGTGACATAAGTGGGACCTCAACAGTTTGTCCCAAAGTGACTGTCCTGCTTCATCTGCATTATGATAATTTTTTTTTAAATAGCCAAACTACATAAAACACATCTCTAATCTAATTTTGTGTAAGTTGCACCCAATATATTTAACTACACTGGAAATGTAAAAGTGATTTTAGAGGAAGACATCATTTAATTACAGTCAAGCTCTTTGATCTGTAAAACTCCATGCTATAGTGAGTCAGTGACTAACAGCATAGATAACTTAAATCTATCATTTCCAATTACACTCAATCCCGAGGCTGCTTAAGCACTATTCTTTAGATGGCGATCAATGTTCAGGAGTTCTTGACTGTTCCTCTTGATAACCTTTTGGACCATGGGCATGAAGAAGGTGCAAAATTCAGCCACAAATTAGATTTGAAGTCAGAGAGAAATAGACTTTGTTAATGGTATCTCAGTCACTTAAAATGAAAAGGCTGTCTGTCTGAGAATTCAGAATAATTTAGCACCCAAGGCTGTACTCAGCTTTTCTTATAAACAAACAGAAAGATACACTGTTAAATTGCCCTGATCTACACAGGGAAGGGCAACTCCATTGATCAGTGACAGAAAATGGAATGGACTGTGAATTCAATCCCAGAGGCAGCCACCAGCTGGAAGCTGTAACAATGCAGCTCCACTGGAGACACACCATTAGATACTAGGGCATCAGAGGCGGGCCGTGCAACAGGCACAGATGTCACACAAAGACATACAGTCTCCATGAAGATGTCTCTGGCACTCCATTGACTCCTTGGAACAATCATATAGACTTCCTCCTCTTTAACATACGTGCCATGGGAGGAGAGGGGTTGGGCCAATTGTTGTTGAACGTTATTATTAAGCAAACGTGATTAATGATAAAATATGGAGCTTTCATCTGCACATCACTCATCTAGATGGCGAGTATCTTAAATTCATTCCCTTTTGCCCACTGAATTGTGTGAATTAAATTGGTGACTTCCCTCTAATTTCTAAAGGAGAAGTGTTCACAACACACACATCACTAGCATCATCAGAACTAAATTGTGCCCTTCTTGGAAGTCTTAGCAGAGAGATTAAAGACTGGCATGTAGATGGAACTACCCTCTCAAACCAGGAGTTGGTGACTGTAGTTCAGGGGTGAGGTATATTTTATCATTATAAAGGTTGGCTATATTTCAAGAGTATTTAATTGAACTTTTCATAAGATCATTGTCTTTATTAAAAATTCTATGAACTTTTTCTAAATCATGTGATTTTATTTCATTCTTATCATTTTCTAAAAGAAAGAAAGGAGAGAAATTTAGGAAGTCTGGTATTAACAGAAATTTTCTGGTGAATACAGTAACTGTCCAGTAGTAGATTTTACTATTCAGTCATACAGTAAATGAAGTAAAATGTAATGTAATGAGCAACTAGTATCCAGTATGGTGGTTGTTTCTGTGAATAAAAATCATGCAAAAAAAGATGGCGAGATCATGATTTTGTGTTAAAATGTTATTCTACTCCTGTACTGCTTCGCTATAATGTGACTACTCACATGAGCAAGGACTACTGACATTAGTTAGTTGGATTCGAGATATTTCATATACGTTCCAGTCTGCATAGTAAATTTAGTCACAAGGGGGCAATCTAGTTCTGTTGGGCCTAGTCATTCAGAACATGTTTATGAAAAAATGTCTTGACCGAAGTACAGTCTATGCGATGGTAAACATCACACTTATGCCCACTAAGTTATTTCAAAGATTAGCAAAGGCAGCTTCTCGAATTAAAGAGAACTGTGATCGCCTCAATACTGTCTGCCCAGGGCCGGCCCCAGGAATTTTGCTGCCCCAAGCGGCAAAAAAAAAAAAAAAAAAAAGTCACAATCGGCGGCAGCTCCACCACGCTGCTTTCTTCTTTGGCGGCAATTCAGCAGCCGCTCATTCCCTCTGAGAGGGACCGAGGGACTTGCCGCCGAAGAGCCCGATGTGCCGCCCTTTCCCCTTGGCCTACACAAGCACCTGCCTGCTGAGCTGGTGCCTGGAGCCGGCCCTGTGTCTGCCTGTCTGTCTAATATTCTAAATCCTTTCTTTTTAATTATTGTTTCCAATATCTCCATTGATTTTTAAAGGGAAGGGGTGCCTAACAGGCACCTTTGTGACTTGGGAAAATCTCCCTCAGATAGACTCAAAATACAAATGCATCCTTCAATTTAAGCTTTTGCTGAGTATATTTATCAGACAGTAAACAGTCATAAATGCATACATCACTTTTGAGCTGTGGTTCATCAAACTTCAGAGTTGTGTTAGGTGGAAATCTTTTGCAATTCTGAGGAAATCATTGGTATCCTACTGGATGAAAGAAAAAGTTACCTGCTTTTCCCAGCAATCTCACATGAAAATATAGCAGTGTCTCTGCTTTTTGCCTGATAATGCAGGATGCTCTTTATGTCACAATCTCTATATGGCATTTTAATGGGTTTTTTAATAGTTAATTTGTTTTCTCTGTTGACTTTAGATCACAAGTGTATGACGGAAAAGAGATCTGTCATTCCCTTTAACACACACACTACTAAATTATATCTGCTCTGCATCAGGCGCTTTATCAAGGGGGAGGGAGTAAAGGAAGCCGGTTCAAGTCATAATTTTCTGGAAGCATTGGATAGAGTGTGAGGGAGAGGGGCCCCAGAAGGTACACGTTGTGGTACACCTCCTGTCCATGTCTGAAAAGTAGCATGGTCAAATAATAGAGTTTTCAGGAACTTTGTCAGATAATTTTTCTAATATTTAATTAAAGTCACTTTAATTAAGGTGGTTTTTATGCCATTTCACCAGAGTAACCCAATTCAAAGTTTTCATCTAAGAGCATAAACAACTACAGGACTGACAGTTTTATTATATGTCCCTAAAGTACTAAACAATATGAAATTAGACTGAGGTTACAAAGGAAATCAAATTAAACAAATCAAGGAGTGAACAATAATACTAATTAAAATTGGTTAACTAACAAGAAAACAATTTGAGACCAATTTGATTGGGCAAATCATCATATTAGCATAATCAAATCACAAAACCAATATAATGTCAATGATTGAATGGCTTACTTAGTCTTTCTATCTCTGTGCAGCTTACTTAGCAGACACCCCAAACTGGTAGTATGGTAGAATTAAATTTCACCAACCCACCAACAAATGTGAATTCCTAGATCACTGTAACAGTCTTACCACGGAGTCACAGACAGTCCCATTGGGATCTCTAGTCTATCTTTCCACCCAGGCAAGCTGGACATAGTGTTCAATGGTCACTTAAACCAAAAATCACAGAATATTCAAGTTGCTTCCCGTCACAAGGGACCAGTCACTTATCCTGGATCAATTTGTACCTTAGATCTCACACCAAAGACTATGCCTATAGCCCAGTGGTTCCCAAACTTGTTCCGCTGCTTGTGCAGGGAAAGCCCCTGGCAGGCCAGGCTGGTTTGTTTACCTGTCGCGTCCGCAGGTTTGGCCGATCGTGGCTCCCAGTGGCCACAGTTCGCTGCTCCAGGCCAATGGGAGCTGCTGGAAGTGTCGGCCAGTACATCCCTCAGCCCGTGCCACTTCCCACAGCTCCCATTGGCCTGGAGCAGCGAACCGCAGCCACTGGGAGCCGCGGTCGGCCAAACCTGTGGACTCGGCAGGTAAACAAACCGGCCTGGCCTGCCAGGCACTTTCCCTGCACAAGCAGCAGAACAAGTTTGGGAACCACTGCTGTGCCAATCCTAAAATAAACTAACTAAAGATTTATTAACTAGGAAAAAGAAATGGGAGTTATTTACAGGATAAAGCAAGCATGCATACATACACAAATGAGTTTCAGTCTGTTATTCAAAAGGTGACAGAGATGTAGTAATCTGTCAGCACTGAATGTCTTTTTAGGACTTAACCCAGTTGACCTTTGGGATTTCTGCTTTTTGATACTTAGCTCCAGTCCTTGTGAGAGTTCAAACAGCAAAGCGATTAAAAATCTTCACCTTCTGCACATACTTCTCCCTGGGTGGATGGGCCAATTAACAAAGCTTTTGTCCTATGATGGCCCACTTCATTTTGATAGTCCCCCTAGTTGGGAAAGGGGAGCCACTCTTCCCACCTGAGTTCACAAGTTCAGAGCAGCCATTTTTAGAATTACAAATTATTTTACAATTATATACTTTGTAGTGTGGAATACAGACATTATATGTAAGGTTAATGCATGCTGCAACTTACAGGCAATTTATAGAGTTAAACGATGTACACATCCTTACAAGTCTAACACTCATCTTAATCAATATTAACAGATTGGTGTGCTGGTCTGGTTTCAACCTATGAATTTGTCAGTTTCAGCTGATGCTTACCAACTTGGCAAGAGCTGACACCTTGTTTACCAGTGTCATATTCCACTTTCCTTGGGAGGAAAAGTAGGAGTATCAGCTGTCTGGTTGTTATTGTGGTGACCTCCAGAGGAGCGCACTTCTTTATCGTTTACCTGGTTGTTTAAGGTTGAAATTCAGGCTGGTATTGTCCAACAGGAATTCCCCAGCCATCTTCTGATTGAATCAGGGGAACACAGGTTTCTTATCCCAACTGCATTTTTCAACCCTGGTCGAGTGAGGGCACTCTGACCTCTGGTCAACCGTTGGGTCCCTTCTTCCTAGGGGACTGATTGATTGTCACATCCACAAGTCTGTGTGTTTTTCTTAACAAGCAGTAACAGGAGAACAACAGGAGATGATGACTCCATCAAAAATTGTTTCAATTTCCCTTATCTGGGTCAACAGTCAGGGATATTGAATGGCTTCTTGACCATTGGGGCCTGACCACTTTCCTGGTCATAACACATGACCCCTTGCTCTCTGACTTTAAAAACCTATGGTATTGTCACCGTCTGAGAAACCGGGGAATGTGTGAAAGGTGATTTTGCTCTATCAAAGCTCAAAGCCAAGCAGCTTCAAAGGCTACTTATTAAATCCCATTAACATAAACTTACTACAAATATAGCACTTAATATCTACATTACAATATGTTCTACTGTCACAGGCTACACTTCTAGAACAAATCTAGCAACTGCCAGATTTGTGTCCATCCCCTAGCCAGCTCCCATAAGGCTGTATGACTGCTCTGCCCCTGAGCAGATGAATGCCACTGGGGGCCCCTATTCAGGTGAATACATTCTTCTTCCTCCTAGCCCCTTCCCAGCACTGGTCTCAACCCTTGGAACTGTAATAGACTCCTCAGGGTTTTATTCTAAATGTTACCTCTGAAAGGGTGTATCACTGCTTGCTTTAAAAATTTACATATTGCCCCCCCACACACACACACACACACACACACACACAGCACCTGATACAGGGGTCGGCAACGTACGGCACGTGGCTCGCCAGGGTAAGCACCCTGGTGGGCCGGGCCAGTTTTATTTACCTGCTGACGCGGCAGGTTCGGCCGATCGCAGCCCCCACTGGCCGCGGTTCACCGTCCCGGGCCAATAGGGGTGGTGAGAAGCGGTGCAGGCGAGTGATGTGCTGGCCGCAGCTTCTCACTGCCCCCATTGGCCCAGGTCGGCGAACTGCGGCCAGTGGGGGCCGCAATCGGCTGAACCTGCCAAGTCAGCAGGAAAATAAAACTGACCTGGCCCGTCAGGGTGCTTACCCTGGTGAGCTGAACATTGCCGACCCCTGGCCTGATACATTTGGTTTGAAATGTAACAATAGGTGGCATTTGTGTATCAGGTATTATATCTGAGATTAGAATTGAGCTTTTAGGACATGATCTTTAAACGCTTATTCATTTCAATGGATTTACTCACATGAATAAGGGTTTGTAAAATTAGTTCATAAATCTCAATCAGGCACTCAAATCCAATTTGAAATCATCTTTCTGTCTCTTTAATCTCCAACACAATGGTCTTTCAAAATCTACTATTCAGCATAGTTTTTCCAGGCAAGAAGCTCAGATATTGCTGTCCTTCTCTGGGAGATTGCAGTAAATCTGCAGGAAACTCATTCTTTTATCCTGCAGGGTGCCAGTAGCGTCCTCAGTGTTGAAAAGATTTTCACCTAGTGCAATTCTGTAGTTTGAGGAATCGCAGCTTAGAGCCAGGTGGCATATGTCTTGACTGTTCATTATCTGATACATTCAGTTCAGCAGAAGCCTAAGTGGAAGGATGTCTTTTTGAGACCATCTGTCCTAAGAGATATCAGCAACAATAAAGAAAATAAAGTCTTTAAACATTTTAGAAAAATCCCACAACACCACACACACCTAATAGAATGCTTCCCATTGGGCTCCCCTTTGATTTTGAGAAGCGGAATTTGTTTAACTTTCAAATGACTTAATTGTCATATTTTTTGTATTTATGAGCTTGAAGAATATGACTTCAGCTGACACACTTGTGTGTAAATATGTATCGAATGGACCTTTGCCATGACCATGCCCGGCAGTGCTGGATTGCCTCCTGGTGATTATATTTTTTCTTTTCAGCCTAGAATGCATATTAACTTATAACAGGAAATCATGATCACAGTTTTTTCAGGGTTTTTTTTTGTGTGTGTGTGTGTGTGTGTGGATGTTATTTATCCAAAGAATTTACTGTAATGGCTCTGCCACAAAGTTAATAATCTTTAGCAGTTTCTCGTTATTGCATTACATTGCAGTTATGGTTTCCTGACTGTAAAATCAGTCAGGTTATTTCTAGGCTTTCATAATGAGGCTGTGATGCTTTGGTTGATGTAGACTATATGATGGTAGCCGTGATAGAAAAAGATGATTCTTTGCTGCAGTTGAGTCACAAGCTTTATTACTCTATATGAGCCAATCTCTATTGCAACAAAAGTAATTTTCCAGTCTCATATAACACAAATATTTTTGTGACAAAACTCTTTGTAAAATCAGAATGTTATTTGCTAATATACCACAATCGATACCTTGACTTTTAACAGAAATCCTATGGTCCCTTGAAAAGATTCTCAAAGACCAGCTTTCTGCCAAATGGGGAAAAAAAAGATGATAACTTCAAAACAATCTAGATATGAAGCACAATTTGTAACCGAACTGTGCTGTAGCTCTAAGTTTTCCTGTTCCTGGGTCCAAATAGAAAGGCAGGGCTAGGGAAATAGGGAACTTCATTTTCAAACCTGCAAACTCTGTGTTAATCTACTGATGCCCACAGTTCGTTATCTGAAATGATTTAACCCTGGTGGCATACAAGTTGCAAACAATATTGTTTAGGTGTCCGATTTTTCAAAGGAAGCAATCGCATAGACCTCACACCTAATTAAATAACATATTGAAGAGTTGCTTTTACATGCATTCGGCTACCTGATGATATTTGTGTGTTAGGGAAGCAGCACTGTTTTGTATTCCTGCCTTATTTCTCCTTAAAGCAATAAAGAAGTCGAAAGTAGCCCTTGATGGTACTGGAAAAGGTGCCAGCCACTCAGTCGAGACCCATAATCGCCTTGTTACTCTGGGCCGGAGGCATATTCTAGAAGAATGGGTTTTCTGCCTGACTGTGTCTCTGAGAAGAGAGAAATGAAATGTCAGACCAATTATCTGAGCAGTGGACAGTGTAAGGAAAACTGACTGCTTTGTGAAGTTGTGGCCAGAGTTCCAATTATTGGATTAGGCAGAGTTTGCTGCTACACTTCACTATCATGCTGCTATGTACCAGGGACTTGAGTACACTTAGAGGTGAGTCATGTATGACTGCAGCAAAACAGCCAATATGCTTTGGTAAATGAGGTTCTGATTGCATACAAGCAGTGTCACTTCAGTGGAATGAATTTTTTGTGTCAGTTGCTGTTGAACTGGTTTTCCCTTCAAAGGTCAGTATCCACTTACTCCTGTGTAGTTGGAAGTAACTCAATGAAGTATGTGAGGTTACGCTGCTGAAAAACTGGTGTGAGACCAAAATCAGGCCTTCAGTGTGAGGGAGTGTTTGTAAATGTCAAAAGTCAGAGAGAAACCTAATGGCAGTGGCAGCTGTGGTTGGTTCAGTGCTTAAATTCTCCATTTTAATTTAATTTATAAATAACAAGGGGCAAAAAATAGTCAGAATTCTTCAAGTAGTTAACAGTGGAGGATGTGTAAGCTTGCATCAAGTTGTCCCTTGTAAACTACAGACTTTGTCTGAATGGTCCAGCGTAAGTTGAAACAAACCAGGGAGTGAATATAGAAGTGTTATCAGTAAATTGATGGATCCTGATAAAGTAGGGTAAATGGGAAAAAAGCATGATTGATATCTGAAACCTGCTAGAGAGCAGATTTTGCAGGTGTGCATCAGTAGTATTCTACTGCAGCAAATTGTTTGTGTTCTTGATGAACCATAGACACTGCACCTAGTAAACAGAGTTTAGATCAGTGGTTCTCAAGTAGGAGTACATGAACCCCTGGGGGAACGCAGAGGTCTTCCAGGGGGTACATCAACTCATCTAGATATTTGCCTAGTTTTACAACAGACTACATAAAAAGCACTAATGAAGTCAATACAAACTAAAATTTCAGATAATGACTTGTTTATACTGCTCTATATACTGTACACTGAAATATAAGTGCAATATATATATTCCAATTGATTTATGTTTTAATACTATGGTAAAAATGAGAAAGTAAGCAATTTTTCAATAATAGTGTGCCGAGACACCTTGGTATTTTTATGTCTGATTTTGTAAGCAAGTATTTTTAAGTGAGGTGTAACTTGGGGGTATGCAAAACAAATCGGACTCCTAAAAGGGGTACAGTAATCTGGAAAGGTTGAGAGCCACTGGTTTAAACCAGCATATGGATTTTGGCTAAGTATTTAGCTGTAAGATTCAGTTTGCTAAAAATCAAAGCAGATTTGGAAATGTAAAGAGCCCATTTGTCACAGAGTACAGTTCCCTCATCCTGGATTCCTCACTGCAAAGAGTCCTTCTGCATAGTTCATCACTGTATGCTTTACAATGTGCTGTGCTATACTAGCCCATCCTTCACCCGCTCTTCTCCTGTCTCTCTTTTAACTGTCCTGAGCTGAGGAGCTGAAAGATCTTTTTAATTGGTTAATCACTTGGTGCTTAATCAATTATCTTGTCAGTTTTGCTCATGTGGGGACACTTACAAAGTGCACAGACTAATGAGCCAACCTTAGGCTGCTCACGCTCTATCCCATCATTATTTTTTCAAAGAGTTAACACTAGGAAGAAAAGTTAAGCCTCTTCATTAGAGATCTAAACAGATATAAGGGGCAAATCCTCAACTGGTGTAAACTGTTATGGTTCCACTTACGTCAGTGTAGCTATGACAATTTACACCATCTGAAGATCTGCCGCATAATATTTAAAATGTATGAAAATCTATTCAAAATTGCTTGAACTTAATACCTTTTATTTTAATTTTCTTAGGTCATTCTCATTCAGGTACCTCTTTCCAAATAATGCAGCCCACTGATGTATGAAACAAACACCAGTGAGGCATACATCAGCACTGCAATATAGTTCATTTAAATTCACAATTTTCAGCAGGTGACTAGATTGGCATGAGACCCTGAGACATTCTTCTAAGCCGTGTGACAGGGCACCAGCTGTGATGAATGGAGATAAGAAACTAAAAGGTTTAAAGTAACAACACTGTTCCAGCTGAAATAAAATCACAAAACAACAGGAAAGAATTTGGATTTATTTAGGATCTATAAAAGCAGGAACACTGCCAGAGAGGCTCAGCAAGACACATAGCATGCAATAAAATGGTTAACAGTGTGTCACAGCTTACTATCTTCTATATAACTCTCTTCTTTTTCCTCAAAAATATCCAGTATACACATTATAAAGCATCCTTCTTTTGCTAAGTCACCTGCTAAATGTAGAGGACTCTATTTTAGGAACCTGCAATGCCAGAAGAGTCTTACCACGTCACAAATTATTTGGATGTTTGAACTATGAAATAAAACTAACCTTACAAAAAATGTTCAGGAAAAAGGACTAAGAAGACAGAAGCAGTATAAAACAAAACTAAAATATACCAGAAAAAGTTTGAATACTCAATGTTAAATCATTCATTAATTAACAATAGCACTCGGCTTTTAATGCAAAATGACTAATGTGATAGGTTGGCCACTGCTGATGAAGTTCAAAAATAGAGTTGGTCAAATAGTAAAACGAAATGGATTCATCACTCCCTAATAAAAGTGAAATCTTTGGGGTGATGTTATTTGTTATTCAGCAATGTTTGGATGACCTCTGGTTGTTTGTGAAAATGTGTGCAACTTCTGAGACTCATGAATGATTATTGGTCCAAAATTCAAAATGAAAGTATGTTGTTCATTATTTATCATTTGTTATTAACCTGTCATGAAATTCATCCATTCAGAAAACAGAAAAGAACCATATGACTTAAATGACCAGTTGCACAAACCAAATTGGCTTTGAGTCAGTAAAGCACAAACTATGTCCTTTGGTCTTGTTAAACTCAGTGGAGCATAAGCACTTGCTTAAAGTTAAGCACATGGTTAAATACTGTGCCGAAAAGGAATTGTATTATTCATATGCTTAAAGCTATTGCATGTTTAAATACTTTGCTGAATCAGGAATATGAAAAATAATGACACCATGGTAAAGAATTCACAAACCATCAACAAGCTGGAAATGATTTGTCAAAACTATTCCGCAAATAACTGTAAACACTGAATAGAAATCAGAATTTGATAGCCAGTAAAGGAGGCAGACTACAAACGAATATCATTGCTAACAAATATTCCAACCACTTTAATCACAAGCATCATCACTGTCCTCCACATCACATACATCCTTTCACACACATACACTTAGCACTGGTCTGCACTACAAACTTATGTCGGTATAACTATGTCGCTTGGGGTGTGGAAAATCCATAGTCATGATACTGGTGTAGAGAGCAGTATGTTGTTGGGAACATACTGTCAACATAGCTACCGCCTTTCGGTGAGGGGGACTACCTACGCTGATGGGAAAAGCCCTCCCGTCAACATAGGTAGCATCTTCATTAAGCGCTACAGCAGCGCAGTAAGTGTAGCCCGTAGGTCATTTAATTTAGAGATGAGGAGCACAATACAAATGAAGAGATACACTTGGTAGCAGTAGCTGGGGGAAAGACAGATAGCGAGAGAGGTGGCAGGTAGGATAGCAGAATTATCCTTACTCCTTGGAATGCTGAGACCCCTGGGGTCTAACATAGCCAACATCTGCTTCTTTCTTTCCTGCTGATGATCAGGGAGCAAAGAAGGGGCCCCTCCGTGTTGCTATGACATCATCTAATAACAACACCTTAGCTTTTATGTAATGTTCCAGCCAGGGTGATCAGAACTTTGGAAATCACTTTCCCGCAATCTCTTAGCAGTACAATCTTGAGGAACCCCAGGTCAGGTTAAGGTAGGTGCAGGTCTCCTTGTTTTCTCTTTCCCCTATCCCCATGTCGTATCAGATCAGAATTCGTGTTCACCAGTTTCATAATTCCTGACACACAAAGTTCAGGAGAACTTAGATTCCTGTTAGGCAAAAGGCAATGTTATTAAAAGAACAATAAAGACAGATCTGATGCAAATCCATGTGACAAGAGACTCTCCATGTGGGCAAAAGGATGACACCCAGTGCCCTTAGGATGGCACTACATTTTGAGAAAAGGAGGAGCTGTTGTGTTTGCTGTGTCTGGGGCTGAAGGACAGCACTGGTCTTTCATTATCGTTCTCATCTTTTTTAAGTTGTCTCCTCCAGAATCACTACTGCCTAGACACAATAGCTGCTTGCAACTCTTATCTTTTGTATGTCACATACTGTGCTGAAGAGCATGTGTGGAAGAAGGGAGGTTATTTTCTGGGTTTTTCTATATAAGTAAATGAAAATTATTTTTTATCGGGGAGCAGAGAGGAACATGACACACTGAGACACATCCCTACTGGTTTTTAAAAGCAAATTCATTTTCAAGGTAAAACAAAAAATCCCTGGCTGGCAAAAGCCTGAGCCACTGTGCTTGTCTCAAAATGCTCCTTCCTGCTACTGCTTCTTAGTTTAACTATTACAAAAACTGTTTAGTGCTAATGGTGTGGTTTTGATTGTGTGCTTTGGCTGCGTTCTTTGGCTGGTGACGCTAACTATGTGGCCAACCAACCACATCCTCCTTCAGAAATGTGTCTTCCTTGTACACCTGCCTAGATCACACACTGCCACCACAGAGTTTAGCGAGTGTTTTCTGGGAAATACCTTTGCAGGGGTATTTCTCTCTCAATGCCTCTCCCAGTAATCCTGAATGTCACCTACGTTTTAAATAAGTCCCCAAATGTTTTTGAAATTCAGTTTCTGGCCATCCAGTCCTTGAAAGTGAACTGTGAAAACAGACCCCCCTACATCCATACAGAGCCCCATTTTATCCTGTGATTGTCCTCAACATGCTCTTAAAAATACCAGATGTGTTCATTTAAATTTGATTTGCCTTTTGTAATGAATACCTGAAGCCTACACTTTGTGCTCCTTATTTGCAGACTGCCATTTTGCCTTAATGTAGAATCATTTGATCACCTTTCTCATCAGATACAATATTTTCAAACTCATCTGTGTCAAAATTGGATTGGATTGACATCACCCAGGCATGTAAAGGCAGTTTCCAACCCTCCTGCTCCCAGGTTTCATTCAACTAAAGATCTGTCATAATAGCTGGAGGCAACAACCCTTGGCCCTAACCAAAAAATTGCCCAATGCTTACATTCACTAAGTAAAACAGAACCTATTAAAAGCAAAATGATCCTTACTGCGCACCTGAGTATTTATAATAGTCTCATGACTCAGAAATCAAGAAATGCCAGTGGATTGATGACTATATAAAAGGAGACCAGTTTAACAGTAAGCCACAGTCATGGGGTATAAATATGGTGATTTTTATCACGGAGAATCAATGTCCTGAGTAATCAAGATGATTCAGTCATCCCTGGTGTGAGCTATAGCATAATAAATTCTAGATGTTGTTCTTCCAGGAGTATAAAGCATTGATACGTTGTCTTTAATAGCATGCCCATTCTATCAGAGTTATCTCAAACTTCAGCTGTTCCTGCCCGAGGCACGCTCAAGAAAGAACTGTTGTATTAACATGGGCAGAAAGAGTTAAAGGTGGTAATGTAACCCTGTTACTGTCCAACATTAAACAGTGTGAAACAAGGTGTGGGGTTTGGTATACAGAGACCTCAGCCTGCTTAGTACCATGGCAAACACATAATTTAAAATCCTTTTAACCTTTTATTTAAGATACAGAAAACAAAGAAAAGCCGTTAAAGCATTTGAAATGTAAAGCACTAATTATGGCTTTCATGTTAACAACATCCCTTGTTCCCTTTCCCTTTAGCTGGAGAGAGTTTTTAGAAGGAAAAATACCCTTTGTCTGACATCTCTTACTTAGATGGTATCAAAGGTGGTAATAACTGTTCTTTTGAGGAAAAGAAAATAAGTTAGTTGAGATGGGCTGAAGCTGTTTTTGTTCAAGTCCAATCTCATGTCACCCCAGGTGGTGTTGGGATTCAGTGGTAGATGAAGGTGGGGAGGTGATAGTGTCCTCTAAGTCCCTCTCTCTGACTGGGCTAGTAGGACATCTCTCAGGATTACGATGATGAAGGCCAGGGGTCCCAGGAAATGGTGGGGGTGGAGCCAGTTTTTCTCCCAAAGTCTCTTTCCGTAAGAACTCCAAAAGGTGGCGGTGGACAGAATAGACCCCCTTCCTTCCCCCCCATTATTTTGACCATCAACTAGGCCTAGTTTCAGACACATCAGTTTTGGTTCACTGATTTCTGATTTCACTCTTTTCTTGTTTACCAAGCGTGATCTTAACACAATCCTCAAGTTATATTGCTAGGCCTTTTTGTTTGGACAAATTCAGTCTTTCTTTGTCCCTTTCATACCTTTCTTTGTTGTTACAGGTTTTTGTGAGATCTTATGAACTTCACTCTTTACAGTTCTACTCCCAATTAGGGTAAATTTGTAGGCCCAATTATCACAATATTAGAACCCCTCAGAACAGCTTCATTCTCAACACCATTTGACTTTAATAATAGTAAAGAGAAGTCATCAGAATTGCTAGCTTATTTTTTAATAGTCTTATTTCCCAGGGAATATTGCCTTAAGAAGACAAATTAAAAGCATTGGGGGGAAAACTGTTTGCTGTTCATCTTTACTTTGGGGACTTGTTTAGCAACTATTTTTTTTATTTCCTGCATTATTTTATTGTATTCTTAAAAACAGCAGATACGTTAATTTTGGTTTGCCTTTCATGTTCAAAATCTCTAGCCAATAAACTTTGTGCTGCATATTTGCAGGCTGCTATTGTGCACTAATGTAGAAGCATTTGATCAACTTTTTAAATCAGATACAGTATTTTCAAAGTCATGTGAGCTAAAATTGGACTTTAGTGTCCTTTTAAATCACAATTTATCTCCAGCTCTGTATAACTATATAACTATATTCCCAGTTTCATCTATCTGGGAAGCCACTTAAATTCTGGTGTTTATTTTCTTCCTCTTTGGTTGTATCAAAGTTTGCTTGTACTTAGATAATTCCCTCTGTGTTTGCAATATTTGTGAAGAAGTGGTGCTGTAGTTTAAGAATATTGTCTCGCATTGTGTGTGTCTACACAATAACTGGTTCTAGTTTAAGACAGAAGTTGAAGGGACAGATTCTATGCTGTGCCCCTCTCAGGAGATGCAGCCCACACAGCATAGTTCATGGCAGCTGCAGAAGGGCAAGGGTTTTCTTTATTTCCCTTTTTATATATCTCTGCTTCTGGGATGCTGATCTAACTTCACCAACTTCTTTATTGCTGCCATTGGTTTGCTTGACATCCAAGAATAGCTGGAGCAGAGTGCTGGCCACACCCCTTCCATCCCCAAAATGTGAAGTGGGGGCTAAGCATGAGAAGGGGCATGTCAAGAGCTACATTTCCTTTACACTACTGGAGCATACAAATCTGTCTCCAAATATTTCTAAATTTCATTATGTTCTGCCAATTCTTCTTGGCTCAGTGTAACCTTCTCTTTCTCCCATTCCTTTCTCCATCCCTTTTTTTCACATTCCGACTTCCTCCTAAAAACTGATATCTTTTCATTAGCCTTCAATCGTCCTCTCCAATTCTCTTTCCCACTTTGTCATCTTCTATCTGTATACAAAGTAAATCTGATATTGCAATAATATTAGAGAACAATCTTTGTAGGGTACCCTTCCTTTTCCTATCAAAGCCAGTAAATTCATGGAGTATAGGTCCATTAGGAGGTATTCGCCCAGATGAGCAGGGATGCAAAACCATGCTCTGAAGCATCTCTAGCCTCTGTTTGCCAGAACCTGGGAATGGACAACAGGGGATGGATCACTTGATGATTATTTGTTCTGTTCATTCCCCAATGCACTTGGCATTGACCATTGTCAGAAGACAGGATACTGGGCGAGATAAACCATGGGTCTGACCCATATGGCCATATTCTTAAATTCAATAGCAACATTTCCATTCATTTCTTCAATGGAAGGATTAATCCCATTACTTTGTAAGCAATAAAATTTAACCTAATGCTGTCCTTTTCTCAAATGTTCATATGAAGTATAATTGTCTTGTGCATGTGGCATACTCTAAATCAGGGGTCGGCAACCTTTCAGAAGTGGTGTGCCGAGTCTTCATTTATTCACTCTGATTTAAGGTTTTGTGTGCCAGTAATACATTTTAACATTTTTAGAAGGTCTCTTTCTATAAGTCTATAATATATAACTAAACTATTGTTGTATGTAAAGTAAATAAGGTTTTTAAAATGTTTAAGAAGCTTCATTTAAAATTAATTAAAATGCAGAGCCCCCGGGACCGGTGGCCAGGACCCAGGCAGTGTGAGTGCCGCTGAAAATCAGCTCACGTGCTGCCTTTGGCACACAGGCCATAGGTTGCCTAGCCCTGCTCTAAACACTATCAGTTGTTGTTTTCCTGGAAAGTAACCTGGGCTGTTGAAGAAATTCATACTGTCTTTTTTTGTAATTGTGTAGCTCATACTAGTAATACATAACTAAGAGGCACTTTGAAAAGACAACTAATTTACCCGTTGAGAAGACAGTTTCAGAGTTCTGCCTGTCAGTGGGTTTAGCAGATTGTTCATTTGATTTGTCAGACTATAATGTTTTGCATAAGGATGCAGCTCCAGACACTTGGGATTAAACAGAGCTATGGAAGGATGGCTGCTGAACAACTGTTGTATTTTCTGTGACAGTACTGGTCACAAAGGCAATACTAACAAAGAAAGGGACTGAATGAGCAGAGAAACAGCAGTGGCAGGAGACTGGAAAACACAAGACAGATGTTTACAGGGTAGGATTAAGATTCCAGGAAGGATATGTAGGTAGTCATTCAGATAGTTTTTGGGAGGGAGTGAGGGGAGAGGTATTTTAATGAACCTTTTATTTTCTCTTTTTCTTGCAAGAGATGTTTCTAAGGGTCTCCTACCATCACCACATATACACACACACAAATAATTTGACACATCTTTTCAAGTTCTGCCTCATCTGGTTTCATCCAGCTTTACAAGCATCTAGTGAAAATGAGACAGCCAGTTCACAGCAGAAGTCCCTTCCGGGGAAAAGAAAAGAACATAACTTACATCCCTCAATAAATCTGTCCTTTGTCTTTGATTTCCTAGTGGTAATTGAGGGCTTTTTACAGCTAAAACAAACTATTTTTAGAGTTATGAAAAGTGGATTCATTTCCCTTGGTGCTTCATGGATGTTTTAGGCAACTATTTTATTTCTACTAAACTTAAATAACCTAAATGAATATAGTTTCATATGCCACGATAATAAATGATAGGGGGAAATATTTTGTTTGGACCTGCAGGAAATGCCTTGTTTTCTTATACTTTATGGCTACACTCTGTATTCCTCTAAAATTAGAAGAAAATTGCTTTTGAGTAAGTGGGTAATCAAGGCACCTGTTCTAGTCCTGAACATATGTACCATGGTGATAAAGGCTGGGATAAAGGCTCTTTTCAAGAGTTCCCCGCTTTCAATGGGAATTGGGCACCTAAATGTCCTTTGTGACTTTGAAAATTTCCTTCTACCCTTAAAACTGTTTTTGAAAGGGGAGAGTCAATTCAAGATTATTAAACTAAATTTATCAAACCCTTTTCAGTGTGACCAGTCTATCTAATGGTCTCCTAATAGCAGAGTGTTGCCTGGTCCATCTAGTCCAGTATCTTATCTTTGACAATAGCCAATACCAGATGCTTCAGAGGAAGGTATAAGTACCTGCAGTAGCTGATATAGGATAATCTCCTCCCTCATAGATCTCATCCTGGTTTCCAATAGTTAGAGATTGATGTACACACTGAAAGCACAAGGCTTAACGTCCCTTTCAAAATTTGTTGTCATGACTTGTGATCATTCTTGATATCCATACCCTATATATGTTTTCCATCTGGACATTCTGGATTTGATTCCTGATCTATGCCCCAGATTATAAACAAAATTGTATTCATTTAATCAAAGGTGTGTTTTTCAATCATTTTAGTTAAATAGGTACAAAACTCTGTGTGGACATTCTTAATTCAATTTAAAGTTGGTTTATATTGATTTATTCTAAGTCAATGCCTTGTTAACTTAAGATAAATCAATACAAACAGGAGTTAAATTGATTTAAGAGTGTCCACACAGGAGTTTGTACTAATTTAACTAAATCAGTTTTTTAAAATAGTGCAATATTTGTGTGGTGCCAAGTCCTAGCTCTCTTTCTGTCTGGGCTGTGAGAAATGCAGCATGGATGAAGAATCTTGAGTTAATTAACAGTTACACTGTGTCTGATTTTATTTACTGTATTGTGGTACTGGTGGCTGGAAAGTTCCCAGCTGCCGTGACCACAATGAGCATGGTTGGATAACCGCAAATCATTTCCTCCATACCAGTGTATTAAAGGGGAAACTGATGGGGTGCTTGAGAGGTTTCCTGAAGTAAAGTGGGGTTTCAGTCTCTGTATGAAGTAATTTTATTAATAATAATAATTATTATTATTATTTATTTGATTTTATTTCACATTAATTGTAGTGGCAGCAAAGCGCTAGGGACATCACAGGCAAGAATACAAGATTTTTATCCCCAAAAGTTTAAAATCTAAACTGACAATATACAAAACCAAAGAGAGGGAAGGGGAGCAATGAAAAGCCATACAGCTGCATGGTGAATTAAGTCATGTGTGTTGATAGTGCCCTATTTTTTTAATGCAAATGAATATTTTGGCTTTGTTTATTTATGGCATATCTTTTCAAAGAGTGAAGTTAGTTAATACCTTAGCAGGAGTGGAATTGTTTCCCAGAAGATGATTTATGAGCTCTTTGAAAGAGAAGTGTTTGTTTTTTTTCCCCCAGCAGCAACTTGGAGTGAGGATGGTTTAGGTCAGAGAAAAGATGACATATAGGTGGGCTATTTGGAAGAAAGCCAGGATGTGAGCATGTGACCATGATAGACGATGCTTAGAGAGAGCAGCTTTCTTCTAACTCTGAAGAAGAACTTTATTCATAAACTGGAAAATAGTATTTTTCCCTAAAGTTAATCTACCTCTCTCTTTCTCTGTCACTGCCTAGAACCTTTCCTCTCACAATGCATAATGAGGAGGGTAGCAGACAGATGGAAGGGAGGTAGGCAGGAGCTAGGTTGTGGCAAGGCAAAGATCTTAAAGATAATCTAGGTGATCTGGGAAACGAAGTAGAAATATCTGAAGAAGACTGACATAGAACAGTGGCCATGGAAGATTATTTCTGTAGCATTAATACTGGGGACAGACTGAAGGTGGCATCCATAAGGCCAGATGAAGAAGTTGAAGTGACTAAAGTGACAATTAATCCTTAGGATCTGAACAGGGTTTTGTCAGAGAGGAATGGGCAAATTTTTGAGTTGTTGTATTAACAAATAACCCGAATTAGTAACAGTATTACTATGAGGGAGAAGGAAAGAGCAGCATCAAAAATTGCACTGCTGAAACTGAGTTATCATTGTCACCCATCAATAAGAATCCAAAAAAAAATTAAAGAGGTATTTTACATACATTTAGGAAAACTTCCCCTTAATAAAGCTCAACATAAAGCTGATAACATTGAAATTAGTATTGTTTGAAATATACCATTAAAAAGAAAATGTACAAGTTACCATCTTCTCTGACATTCGGATTGCAGGAAATGCCAATAGGATGATATATAGAGTATAAAAGACAACAAGGTCTGACTTAGCAGGTGAAAAGAAAATTAAGCTTCAATTGAAAACTCTGGGCTAAATCTGCACTGGGATTTTAAGCATCTAACTGCCATTTGGACCATTTTAATTCAAAATGTAGGTTCTCAAACCCCAGCTCAACTGCCACTTAACAGCTGCCAAGTCTTGATGCCTATCTCGTGCCTAAGCCCCGGTGGCATCCTCAAACTAAGCATTGTCCCCGCTGTCCTGCCTGTGGGCCCTGACCTGGCAGGCATGTTCAGACGCTGCCTAACAGATCGGGTGTTGCATAAAACATCACAGGAGGACGCGATGGTCCCCATCCCCTAATAACCTTTAGCCCAGTAGCTAGGGTACTCACCTGGGATGTGGGAGACCCAGGTTCACACACCCCCTCTCTCTCTGATTTAGAGTAGGGATTTGAACCCAAATCTACCACCTCTCTGGAGAGAGCCCATATCACTGGCCTGTGGCATATTCTGCAGTGACTCTTTTAAGCTGTCCTGTTGACATTTTTCCACTTTGTACAAATAATTAGGCATTGGGCCAGAGACAGAGTGAGAATGGAGGTGGATTAAGGTTTCCCAGGGTCCTGGGCCAGAGCAAGTGGGGGGAGGGGGGACCGCTCCCCAACCCGTTCCACCCAGGGACACCCATACTACCCACCCCACAACCAATTTGCTCCTTTCCCACTGTGGCCCCAAGACTGGAGAAGCTCTGTCCCTGTGCTATGGCCCCGGGGTGCAGCAGGGAGTGAGAGCTCCTCCAGTCCCAGGGCTGCAGCAGGGATCCAGGTGCTGGGGCTTCTCCCACCACTTCCCTTGCTTCTGCAGGGGACCAGGGTCAGGGCACTGGGACTTCTCCCACCTGCCCAGCATTTTGCCAGAGAGCAGGGTTGAGCATGGGGGCTTCGCCTGCTGCCCCGCGGCTTCTGCCAGGGATGAGGTCATGGGAGGGGGCACTGCATGGGGGCGTCTCCTGCTCTGCGGCTTCTGGTGGGGAAAGTGTAGGGAGGGCTTCCCCCGCACCACCTGCCAGGCAGCAGAAGCGGGGAGCCCCCAGTTAGCCAGGGTCCCTGGTCATGGGCCCTGTGGCTTATCCGCCACTGAGTGAGGATGACTCTGTATCCTAATGGTTAAGGCATCCAGCTGGCACATGGGAGACCCTAGTCCATGATCTCTTGACTATTTAATTATTTATACCGGGTGGAACAGATTCATCAGTACAGATTGATAGACAACTCTCCCCCTCCCCCAAATATTCCAGAGCCCAGTATGTCCGAAGATGTGGCTTTAAAATCCTGTTCCAAATCAACGTGATGGGATCTGAATCTGGTTCTCCCACATCCTGGGTGAGTGCTCTAAGAACTGGGCTAAAGGTTATAAGTAGATATCTTCTGCTCCTCAAGTTTGTTTGTTTGTTTTTTAAGAAAAGGCTTAGTCTGCAGGAGAGGATTCACAGTTGTGAATCCTGAATGGAGAAAAGCATCTGCCTCCAACCCAGATTTAGGCACCTAGATCCCTTTGATGTATGGGGTTTAGGCAACGCCCCTCTCCTTGGCATTTCCTAGGCAGCTCCTTGCTCAGCTCCCTGGCTTTTGTGGATCCTATTCTTAGATGCCTAACTCTCCCCAAGCATTGCGTAGAGAGCTAAGTGTCCAACGTGGGGCTGTGGATTCCACTAGGCGGTAGAGCACCTAAAGTTGGCTCACGGTGTTGCAAAACCTAAGTCCACTTTGTGGATCTAGCACGCTCTTCCTGGATGTTTTGCATGGCAACTAGTTCCAAGGAAAATTTGCACCATTAAACCAAAGTCTCACGTGACATCATCATTTCCAGTAGCTGATAAAGACTGAATAAAATGTTCTGTTTTTAATAGTTCCCATTGACTGAAAATTAAATATAAATGTAATTGAAATGTTGTTGTTTTGTATCATTTTATCAAGTAATATTGGGACTAAGGAACACGACATAAACAGTACTGAAGATAATGGCATTACCTTCATGAAAGTGTACTGGCCTTGTCACTTTCAATTCCAGCTTCCCTGGTACAAGTATTATGTTCTTGTATAAGAGTTGACACTAGAAGTGCTGCGGAGAATTAAGATCACTGGAGAGATATTGTGATCAGGAGGGAGAGAAAATATTGTTATAGCAGGGGTGTTTGTTGCAGTGCATAAGCTTGGGATTAGGGGTCTCCCAAGAAGGCGGCTCAGGGGCTTGGGCTGTTCTAAAGCAACTTGTTTCTAAAGACCAGATCCTCAGCTGGTGTAATTTAACATATTGCCATGTAGTTAAATTGAGCTACATCTATTTACACTAGCTGAGGATCTGTCCCGAAAAGAAGGCAGATTGTTCTGAAGCTTTTGGAGATTTTAGCCTAGAACGTTGTTTCTTAGTAGCACAGCCATGCTGTCTTTGGTGAAATTTCTGTAGAATGGAAATGTCTATGTGCAGTTTTGACCTCCTCTGTTCAGGATAATCAAGACTTGTATCAATTTTGTAAATAACTGTCTTACATTAGAAAATACCCTGACTTTTCCAAAAGGAGACTGATCTAGTACAAGGTCCCAAAGTCTGCTTCTGATCAGCTGATGTGCAAAAAATATAAATCTGTTGTGTGTATTTGAATGAAAATAAAAATGTGCTATTAGTTTAATTATAAGAAAAGAACTAATAAATGAGGGGAAACAATTTTAACTGTTGGAAATCAGGATGAATATGTCATATAGTTATAATTGGTATGGCAGGTATCACCAAGTAGTGCTGTTACATATGGTCTTTGGTGTTTGTTGTTTTTCTTTACCGTGCAAGCAGATGTTCCGTCTTAGGAAGCCATAGTGTTGTTAGCGTTGGGGTTAATCAAGGTTTTGTGGAGAGGGAGCTGTGAGAGCAAAAGGAAAGTTTGCTGACTGTCTTGGTCCCTGATTAGAGTCAATTCTAGAGGCAGAATTGCTCTTTAGGAATCAGGCACTGATGTTAGGCTGAGATTCCTGAAAGAAGGGATTGCCCTGCATGCTCTTTGATCACTTCTGATCCAGGGCTGCAGTACATTTGAAAATAAAACAAGTTAACCTAGAACAGAGGTTCCCAAACTTGGTTCGCGGCTTGCTCAGGGTAAGCCCCTGACGGGCCACGAGACGATTTGTTTACCTGAGTGTCCGCAGGTATGGCCACAGCTCCCCCCATTGGCCAGGAACGGTGAACCACAGCCAATGGGAGCTACGAGCGGCAGTACCTGCGGATGCTCAGGTAAACAAAGCGTTTCGTGGCCCGCCAGGGGCCTACCCTGAACAAGCCACGAACCAAGTTTGGGAACCCCTGACCTAGAATAAACCCAGAGTCTTTGTCACTGATTTCTTCTCCACTGGGAAACTGATTTGCAAGAAACTAGACAGACATTGGCTAGCACTCTGGAGATAGGCCACAGTTATGTCAGAATATGACACTGGTGTTGGAAGCAGGGGCAATATTATAAATTTTTGCCTCAATCAGCAAAGACTAGCAACTTCTGTTGTAGAAGGAAATTATTTGTTACTGTTTCTGCCTGAATACTAGTTGAATGGCATTGACTATTCAGGGCACTGTTGGATGATCTAGGAATGTTTGGCCAAATTCATCCCTGGTGTAACGACCTTGACTTCTTTAAAATACACTGGCCCACGTGTGTGTGTACAACTCCAGATGAACATCAGGGATACTAACTGACAGATCTCAAAGTGATCATCAGTGGGGAATCATCATCAAATGGGGATGTTTCTAGTGGGGTTCCACTGGGATAAGTACTAAACCCAATACTATTCAGCATTTTCATCAGTGATCTGGAGGTAAATATAAAATCACTGCTGATTAAAATTTGCAGATGACACAAAGATTGGCAGAGTAGTAACTAATGAGGAGGACAGGGCAGTCATACAGAGTGATCTGCATTGTGTGGTAAGCTGAACCTATTCAAAGAAAATGTGTTTTAGTCCAACAAAATGAAGGACTGTATCCTGGAAAGCAGTGATTCTGAAAAGGATTTGGTATCATGAGCAACTCAGCATGAGGTACCACTGCAATGCTGTGGCTAAAAGGGTTAATGCAGTCCTTGGGTTTACAGAGGAGTAGGGAGGTGATTTTTACCTCTGTAAAGAGCTCAATCTATTTAGTTTATCAAAAAAATTAAGAGGTGACTTGATTACAGTGCAAAAGTACCTTCACTAGGAGAAAATACTGAGTAATAAAAAAGTATTTAACTTCAGGAGATAGGTAGAACAAGAGAAGCAATGGTTGGAAGCTGAAGCCAGACAAATTCAAATTAGAAAGTAGGCACAAATGTTCAACAGGGAGGGTGATTAACCATTGAAACACACTCCCAATGACAGTGGTGGAGTCTCCATTTCTTGATGGCTTCCAATCCAGATTGGAGCCTTTCTGGAATGTGCATTAGCCAAACACAAGTTGTTGGGCTTAGTACAGAGACAACTTGATGAAATGTAATGTCCTGTGTTACACAGAAGGTCAGACTATATGATCTAATGCAGTAATTTGCAACCAGAGACCCGGGGGTCCGCCAAGCAGGGCCAGCATTAGACTCGCTGGGGCTCAGGGCAGAAAGCCAAAGCACCACAGCCCTGGACTGAAGCCCAGGGCCCTGAGCCCCGTCACCCAGGGCTGCAGCCAAAGCCTGAGCAGTGTAGCTTTACAGGGGCCCCTGTGACATGGAGCCCCAGGCAATTGCCCTGCTTGCTACCCCCTAACACTGATCCTGGCTTTTATATGCAGAAAACCAGTTACTGTGGCACAGGTGGGCAGTGGAGTTTTTATAGCATGTTGGGGGTTGGGGGAGCTCAGGAAGAAAAAGGTTGAGGACCACTGATCTAATGGTCCCTTCTGGCTATAAACTCTATGAATCATCCCTCTCAATTGAATTGCCATTGTCTAAATCTTCCATTCAGGAAACTCAAAATATGTGTACATTTCACAGACATTCACTGAAGCAAAAAATGAAAGAAGAAGGATAGACATATTTGAATACTTGATGTAATGTGTATGTTACTCCTTTCCTCTTATCTCATTGGGTCAATTGCAGTTCAAAACTTGATTGCTTAAGTAAAACTCACTTTGGTTAGATTTAATTAATCAGATGTTATGACTTTTGATCACTATTTGTTTGCAGGACGTCTAGGACTGGTTCATGTGGGTCAGAAAAACTGTCTCCTGAGTTTTCCCTACCACCCTGATCTCATGTTAAAATATTACGGTTTGATTGGCCTGCAAAGTCAGCATCCAGTCTGTATAATATGTCAATGAAGTAGTGTCAATCAACAGTCTCGGTAGAAATTTGCACAGAATCTTTACAGTAAATATGGGTTTGATATTGCATTGAAGGTCCAAGGTGATTAAGTCCAAGTCTTTCAACCGTCAGATTATGATCATTTTGTTCAGTATGCATTCCCTTAACAGCTTTGTACTGGAACAATATGCTAGTGTAAGAAACAATAAATTTATCTGCTCATAAGTAAACAATTCAGATGATTTTGGAATGATGGAAGGAGAATTGGTTCCTTTACTTGAAGAGATGTTGATGTACTTCTATAGTTATGTATCATTGGCTAGATATGCAAGTGATGGCTGTCTTAAAAATGTGTATAAAAATAGTAGTAGACACTGTTGAGATATGAGTGTGCTCTTGCATCAAGGATTCCTACACATTCCTTTTGGGGGAACTTGTTGGTTTCTTAATGAAAGTCTCTCTCTGTGTGTGTGTATGGAGGGCAGGCATGTGTACGCGTGCAAAATGCTGGACTTTTCTTTAGAGAGCTCCTCAGATGGACGTATCGCAGAATAAAATTCAAAGAGGGAAGGCCGTCACCATTTTTCACAATTGTGTGTACAGTGGAGCTGATGCAGAGAGTCCCTCAGAAAGATTAATGAACATTGGGAGACAAATTCTGCCCTTGAATGTGCTTATAGCTCCCATTAAATTGGTGGCAACCACACATGGTGCATATAAGAGCAGAATTTATCCCCACATGTTTACATCCATGTTGCATTTAATTAAATAGATTTTTTTTCTAAAACACTATCAGTAGTTAGACACAATCAGTTTTTTATATTAATATTTTTAGTTTCTCATTGCTGTTCTTTGTTCCTGGATAGTCACTTAGAAACTACAGAATAAAAATCCTTTGCTAGAGGTTTGGCAAACACTGATTTTTCTCTCTCTATTATTGACTGCAAGCTGACATAGAATGCACTGGATACTTCCAAACAGCATAATTTCTGTTCCGTCAGAGTTGTTAGCACTGTCCCGGGAATGGGATTTATTAATTGATTTTCACTCCCTGTTTATCTAGGGTTTTTTTCCCTTATTTATACCACACTTATTACTATGGAATCTGAGCTACTTTTCTGGCTGTGCAGCAGCAATTCAAACAAATAGTATAGTATGATATATGAGCAGAGGGAACAGGGATTTTATGGCATAGGGTGATGGGTATCTGCTAAGAACATCACTTTTCAATGAAGTATTATGACTCTGGTAGGTATTCCATTCCTTATGGGGAAAAATAAATAGTATAGTTCTAAAGTGACCAATTGTCCCTGTACACTGTAACACTCTTTGTGTTTCAGACAAGTATAATACATAGAGTTTTAATAAAGGACCATATGAAGAAGCCATCTGGATTCTAGACAAAATATTCCCATTCCCCCCCAAAGTGCAGGCAGAGGGGGAATGGCGTTACCCTTAGAGGTCTGAGCATCTTCAGCTCTCATGAGCTTAAGTTGGAGATGTCGATACTCAGAGGAGGTGCTACTTACTACCTTTCAAATTCTAACTCCTAGGGTCCAATCCCATAAGGTGCTAAGTACCCTGAGAAAACACCATGAGAAAAGATATTTTAAAGAATAAAACAGAAAGACCCAAGAGGGAGAGTAATGGGAAATGTGCTTTGTTGACTTATGAAGGAAAAGAGACAAACAAGATGCAAAAGTATTGGAGTGTTACATAAACATAAACTTGTTTCCCATTTATAATGCTTTGTCCATTCAAAGGGCAATTATAAGCAAAATCATATCTGCCTGCACCTGGAAAACAACTAAGGTGTCCCAAACATATACATATTGTGACTACTTTTATGAAGTCTGCCACAGTAGAGCAAATTTCTTTTTGTCAACTTCTTTGTGCTTACCTCCCTCACTATGTGGTATCAGTGTATATGAGTGATACAAGCACTAGCATACAAAATAGACATAGGACTGTACAGCAGAAGCTGCAATATGATGGCATTACATCATTGTGTTGAATGACAAGCTCATTCAGGAATTAGATACCATGCAAATCGAACTTTATATTGCAACATATTTCTAAACTATTAATTCTTTCCAATCACATCAAAAATTCCAGTAGAATTCCATACATGTAGGATTATGTATTGTGAGGATAGCTAGGTGTTGCTGAAGAATCAGAATGTACACAAACACACAGCCTACTGTGGTACAATTTAGCACAGCCATATATCGGGGAAAGCGGGGGGCGATGCTCAAATCAGGTTGAAGTGCTCTTGCAAAGGTATTTATATAGAGAAGTGTACTCCATGGCTGACTCTAGCTATTGTTGTCAATTAATTTTAAAATTAAAATTAGAAGGAACCATTATGATAATCTAGTCAGACTTCCCTGCATATCACAGGCAACAGAACTTCCCAAAATAATTCCTAGAGTATATCTTTTAGAAAAACATCCAATTTTGATTTTAAAATTGTCAGTGATGGAGAATCCACGACAACCTTTGCTAACTTTTTCCAATGGTTAAGAATGGTCACCAATAAAAATTTACACCTTATTTCCAGTCTGAATTTGTCTAGCTTGAACTGCCAGCCAGGGGATTGTGTTATTCTTTTCTCTGCTACATTGAAGAGCCCATTATTAAATATTTGTTCCCCTGCAGGTACTTCTAGACTGTAACCAAGTCACCCCTTAACCTTCTCTTTGCTAAGCTGAATAGGTTGAGCTCCATGAGTCTATCACTATGGCAGGCTTTCTAATCCTTTAATCATTCTTGTGGCTCTTCTCTGGACCTTCTCCAATTTCTTAACATCCTTCTTGAATTGTGGACACCAGAACTGGACTCAGTATCCAAGAGTAGTTGCACCAGTGCCAAATACAGAGGTAAAATAATCCATCTACTCCTACTTGAGATTCCTCTGTTTATGCATTGGAGGATCGTATTAGCTTTTTGGGCCACATTGTTGCACTGGATGCTTATGTTCAGCTGATTATCCACGATGACCCACAAATCTTTAGAGTCACTGTTCCCTGGATAGAGTCCCCCATCCTGTAAGTAGGCCTATATTCTTTATTCCTAAAGGTATACATTTACATTTAGCTGTATTAAAACACATATTGGTTGCTTGAGCCCAGTGTACCAAATGATCCAGATTGCTCTGAATCACTGACCTGTCCTCTTCATTATTTACCACTCCCGCAGTTTTTGTGTCATCTGCAAACTTTATCAATGATGATTTTATGGTTTCTCGCTGATCATTGATAAAAATGTTAAATAGCATAGGGCCAAGTCCAGTTCCTGAAGGACCCCAGTGGAAATACACCCTCTCCATGATGATTTCCTGTTTACAGTTACATTTTGAGACCTATACATTAACCAGGTTTTAATCCATTTAATGTGTGCCATGTTGATTTAATATCATTCTAGTTTTTTAATCAAAATATTCAGTACCAAGGCAAACACATTAGAGAAGTTTAAATATATTATGTCAACACTGTTACCTTTATCAGCCAAACTTATAATTTCATCATAAAAAGCTATTAAGTTAGACTGACGTGATCTGTTTTCCATAAACCCATGTTGATTTGCATTAATTCCATTACCCTCCTTTAGTTCTTTATTAATCAAATCCTGTATCCACCATTCTATTATCTTGCCTGGGATCGATGTCAGGCTCAGAGGCATATAATTACCTGGGTCATCCTGTTTACCATTTTTAAAAATTGGCACCACTTCAGCTTTCTTCCAGTCTTCTGGCACTTTCCCAGTGTTCCAAGGCATATTGACAATCATCAAACATCCAGTGAACTGCACAGCCAGCTCTTTTAAGACTCTTGGACACACGTTATCTGGACCTGCTGATTTTAAAATGTTAGGCATTATTAACTTCAGTTTAACGTCCTCCAGAGATACTAGTGGAATGGAAAGAATACTATCACCATATGATTAGACTATGTCATCTGATTTTCCCCAAATAGAACAGACACATTTATTGCACACCTCTGCCTTCTCTGCATCATTATAGACAATTCTACTGTTTCCATCTAATAATGGACCAAATACCATTGTCAGGATGCTTTTTGTTCCTATTATATTTTTTTTAATTCCTTATTGTCCTTTGCTCTACTAGCCATAGATTTGTCTTTGTGACCCTTGGATTCCCATATCAATTTTCTGCAATTCTTAACTTCTCATTTATATTAATGACTATGAACTTTCCCTTTCTATATATATATGCTATATATTCTATATATATAATTCTGATATGGAATTCCCCCATATTCGTTGCAACACTTTTTGAGTTAGGAAATTGTCATTTATTATGTTTAGAAATTCCAAGGATGTTTTACTGCTGGGAGCATGAGATCGCCAAGTATGTGTCACTCAAATGGAAGTTCCCCCAGGATCACACAGCTTTGTTTCCTACACATTGTAGATAGCTGCATAAGGAAATGGTCATCCTGTTCCCTAGTGTGATCTGGTGGTTTATAGCACACACCAACTAGTACCCCCAACTTGGGCGTTATCTGATAGTACATTGCTCCATAAGCATTCAAGATCATTTGCCAGACTGATTCTATGAGAGCAAAAATTCTCCCATAAAACCATGTCATATACCACAAGAACTGTGGTATATCTTCCCTTCACAATCTTTCCTTCACTGGGATAAGTTGTGACCAGAGTCTAAGCATCAACATTTCCACTGGCTTCTATGCAGTTGGGACAAAACTTGGTCCTAAAGCAGGTATATACTTGGAAGGTACAGTTGTAGAGTAGAGGCAGAGGTGTATCCTCACAACAGGGAGCAACTTCTGCTGCTCTTGTGCAGTCAGGGAGGCATGCAGAGCTTGAGAGAACCAGATAGTTTCAGAGACTGCTTTCTGTTTTATAGTCCTCACAATAATGTGTGCCACCTTACAGCCTTGTCTACTCTACTTATCAGTCAGAGGTAATGTATGTAGCGTGGGCATGGCCTAAGTGTTGTGTAACTCCACTGTCCCCGGTTTTCCCACTATCAAAAGTGTGTAAATTATGTTGCTTGGTAGCCAATTTTTTAAACCAAATCCATATTTCAGTTTTACGAAAACGTGATGAAATCATATTCTCGCCAAATGGCTAAATCAAATTTGCTCCCTGGCCTCAAACTTTGTGTGGCGAGTTTTATCTTGGAACGTTTTTTTATAATAAGTTATCAATCCTTCAAATAGAGTATTTTTTTATGGAAACACTGTCAGGCCAGGAAAGATCAGCAATACTATACTAGATAAAAAGCTTTAACATCTCTGAGCAATCAGCTTTTATTAACTTTCTATTTTTATATCTAGCTTTATATTTTCAAAAAATGTAACTTTTTTCCTCTATTATTTTTTAAGGCCTTCTAATATTAATCACTCCACTGTGTCACTTTACTATCTGTAATGCCAGTGCATTGCATATAGCCATTATCACATACAAAGTGTTTTCAGGGATAGCAGTTTCAAGGGGCATATGTCAAAGTGATTTAAAGTTCAGTAAATATTTACCAGTAGCCTATTATATATATCCTCAAAACCCGTGGTGGAATTTGTTAGTTACCTCTGCACTGTAACTCTGTTAAGAGTACTTCAGAGTGAAATCATGATCAGGAATCAGCATATATGTTTTTTTCAAAAAATAAATATGGCAATTGATACTGTCCTTTCAATTGCATATTTGGGTAACAATTGAAAATTACATTTTGAGAGACATGAAAATGTCCAATAAGAGATAACAGATCAGTAAATCAAGAAACTAGCACTGTTGATATAAGCTACCTGTGTGAAAGTACTTTGGTAGAGGTAATTTTAAAGGATCTAAAACAAAATGGTCTTATAAATCTGTTTAGGTGTGAAATCAACAATAAATTGATTCATAAAATGATTTCTTGCTATATTCAAGTAACTAATGCAGTGCAGTGAGCCATCTCCTTTTGCTTTTGTTTCTTGTTTTATTACTCTTATGTCCTTAGCTATTTTCCAGGTCATTCCAATAGTACGCTATTTTTTAAATGGTTCTCTTTCCTTACTATTGATTTATTATATGCCTATTTTATTTTTGCCAGAGTTTGCTTTGGGATCAGACCAAATATGTAATATTTATCATTCCAGTCTAATTCAAACATTTGTTTCAAAGGAAATAGAACAATGTTGTCTTCAGGTGACTTCCTCACTTCCTCAGCCTTTTTCATATTTCTTTCTCTAATATACCAATTCTCAACTCTCTATTAGTAGAGCTTTGTGAAGCTTTTGTTAAAAGAAAAAAAAAATCCTGCAACCACATGAAGCTCTTCTAGTTTTGAGCTTGAACAAGATGATGAAATTATCTGGGTCCTATGCAAAACTATTTTGGCCCTGTTAACCTTTGGTATAACCTACAGGCAAAGTTATTTTGCTACATTTTGGATAGCAAGGAACAAATAATTAAACCAAAGTTTTGCTGTTTCATTTATAAACCTCCTTCCAATTATCACATAATAATGGGTTGTCTGAGTCCCTGATTGTCTCAGCCAATGTGATTGAGAGACCATATATGCCCCTTTTTAGTTGGTTTTCACAAAGGACCTGAACCTATAGAGTCCTGAGCACTGTCAACACCTTTTGAGAAATCGGGGTACGTGGATTCCTTTGTAGTTTCTTTCTTCTTGAACTAGCTGCGCAGAAGTATCCTGAAGTCCACTCTACCAGTGCATATGCAATCTCTTCCCTTTTCTGGGAAGAGCTGATGACAGAGTCATTAACTCTTAAGATAAACAATAATGATCCAATCCTGAAAGGTGGAAAATGTTTTCCACTCTCATTGAAATAAATAGACATGTATGATGCTCGGTACCTCACAGAAGGCCCATTCTTGTGCCCGTTGAACTCAGTAGAGACTCACATTGACTTCATTTTTGATCAAATCCAGAGTTGAGCTTTTAAAGAACACATGAAAGAATACATGAACATAAACATACTCACAGCAAAATAACAGGTTTACTTTGTAGCAGTTTACCCTACTATGAAACTTTGCTTTAGTTTTCCTATTCAATGACACACAGAAAAAATGAAAGTGGTTTCTCATCAACAGCTTAATAAGATATTGTATGTTCAATATTGAATTGTAGGCAGAATTTTAACCAATATAAGCTAAGTAGAGTAACCACAATTCTTTATTTTCTGCTTTAAATGAAATTATCCTGTTTTGATAGAATAATAGCCATTTAAGGTGACTTGAAGTTGCTGTAAGTGTGTTTGAGGACCATCTTCTGTATCCAGGTTAAAAAAAAGACGATTCTTTATTTCTTCTCAACAAAAGGATTAAAGCTTCCCTTTAAAATCAGCAGCAATAACAATTTAGTGTTTCATTCTTCCCAGTGGAAATTAAGATCATGGCTACTGTGCCTTTCCGTTTTTGTCATAATTCTTTACAATGATGCTGCCAAAAATATACAGCTGGAAGCACCTCTGGAGACACACTCCCTATCAAAACAACAACATTACCACAACCTATGGGCCTTACCTGAAATAAATAGAAGGAGCTTTCACTGACGATGGAAATGTCTTTAGAGGATATAAATCTAGATTAAAAGCTGTTACCAGTTTTGTGAACTTTTCAGGCCAAAGGACCATTTCTAGAGCCTAATGAGTGAAAAAATATGTGAAAACAAAATGTAACAGCTGTCTCTTTCCCCCTCCTTCCCACACATATATACAGACACACTCTCACATACCCTTATTTTTCAAGCATCCATTAACTTACTGCTTTTTCCAACTTCCCTGCAACACTGCAAATAAATTCCCCATTGGCTGCCATGATACCATTGCTTTTTGAACTGCTCCATTTATTAAGAGTGCGACAACTTGACAATGAATTTCTCATGAAAAGTAGACTTTGTTTTACTTTGCTTTGCTTATTCCACTTTTCAGGCTCTGAGTGTACACAAGTTGATGTATAGAACTTAGTTTTCAACACCCATATTTTTCTGTAGCATGTACCACCATGGAGCTGTATTCCTGACTTTTGAGCACTACTGTATAAAATAAAAATAATTAACTTTAATGCCTGACATTTTGTGCTCATCAGCACTTGTGCTTGCAAATGTTACAATTTTCATTTGCATCACAAAGCACATAGTTTGGTAGTTAGACATCTACGGCTATTTTTATTACATTAAAAACTACATTAAAAGCACATTATTAAGATTGCAAAATCAAGCACTCCAAAGTTAGGAAATACCAAATTTAAGGGTGTCTGGGAATCTTAATTTGAACCTCTTGTGCATAAGTATGATGATAGTCATTAATGACATGAGCACATACTATTTGTTCCATAGGATCCCTGCCTTTGTGGATGGGTGGTGTTTATTCAGTACAGTAGAACCTCAGAGTTATGAACACCTCAGGAATGGAGGTTGTTCGTACCTCTGAAATGTTCATAATGCTCAACAAAATGTTATGGTTGTTCTTTCACGAGTTTACAACTGAACATTGACTTAATACAGCTTTGAAACTTTACTGTGCAGAAGAAAAATGCAGCTTTTAACCATCTTAATTTAAATGAAACAAGCACAGAAACAGTTTCCTTACCTTCTCAAACCTTTTTTTTTAATCTTTCCCTTTATTTTTTAATAGTTTGCATTTAACACAGTACTATACTGTATTTGCCCCCCTCCCCCCATTTTTTTTTCTTTGCTGCTGCTTGATTATGTACTTCCAGTTCCAAATGAGGTGTGTGGTTGACTGGTCAGTTTGTAACTCTGGTGTTCATAACTCTGAGGTTTTACTGTATTTTTCCTTCTCATTGTTCAATGTAAGGTCCTTATTTACTGCACACTATTTAAACCCTGCTCTAAAGACAGAATTATGAATTTGCTCAGAGTTTTTCTATGGCGCTTATACTAAAGTGCTGAGTGATTCACAAACATTAATGAATTTATTTTCATAACATCATGCTTATCAGATGAGCAGGTGGAATTATCCCCATTTTACACCTTGGGAACTGAGATGGGGCAATGTCAGATAACCTTAATAATTGGCAGTGCTACCCACCCCATTTGTAATTATCATCTTTTATTATTTGTATTATGGCAGCACTTAAAGGCCCTGATCAGGATTGGGTCACCATTTTGTTTGGTGCTGTCCCACTACACAAGCAGATCTAGTCCCTGCCAATAACAGCACAATATGCTAAAGGGACTGCAACCCAGATGCTAGTTGTGTGCCTCTAGCCAATTTTTAAATATTTAAAAATGGAATGGGAAGCAAGGAACATTGAGGGGAGGTGTTGAGGGGGCATGGAGTGGATGATGCAAGGGGCCAGAGGGCGAGAAGGAAACTGCAGGGGCTGAGGGACCTGGAGGGGAGGTAAGGAAGGAATCACAGGCAGGCATGTGTGGATGGGACCTCTAAAGAAGGGACTTTTTTTAGGAGTCATAGGGTGTGGAGCTGGAGTACAGGGGATAAGCAGGAACATAAATGTGAGCAAATTTAGAAAAACTGAGCAGGAAGATGGGGCTACCTTTTATCACTTATTTTAAAAATAAAACCCAAGGGAGAAGCGGTGGATGTGGTATACCTAGACTTTAGTAAGGCATTTGATACGGTCTCGCATGCTAGTCTCATCGATAAACTAGGCAAATACAATTTAGATGGGGCTACTATAAGGTGGGTGCATAACTGGCTGGATAACCATACTCAGAGAGTTGTTATTAATGGTTCCCAATCCTGCTGGAAAGGCATAACGAGTGGGGTTCCGCAGGGGTCTGTTTTGGGACCGGCGCTGTTCAATATCTTCATTAACGACTTAGATATTGGCATAGAAAGTACACTTATTAAGTTTGCGGATGATACCAAACTGGGAGGGATTGCAACTGCTTTGGAGGACAGGGTCATAATTCAAAATGATCTGGACAAATTGGAGAAATGGTCTGAATTAAACAGGATGAAGTTTAACAAAGACAAATGCAAAGTGCTCCACTTAGGAAGAAAAAATCAGTTTCACACATACAGAATGGGAAGAGACTGTCTAGGAAGGCATACGGCAGAAAGGGATATAGGGATTATAGTGGACCACAAGCTAAATATGAGTCAACAGTGTGATGCTGTTGCAAAAAAAGCAAACATGATTCTGGGATGTATTAACAGGTGTGTTGTGAGCAAGACACGAGAAGTCATTCTTCCGCTCTACTCTGCTCTGGTTAGGCCTCAGCTGGAGTATTGTGTCCAGTTTTGGGCACCGCATTTCAAAAAAGATGTGGAGAAATTGGAAAGGGTCCAGAGAAGAGCAACAAGAATGATTAAAGGTCTTGAGAACATGACCTATGAAGGAAGGCTGAAAGAATTGGGTTTGTTTAGTTTGGAAAAGAGAAGACAGAGGGGACATGATAGCAGTTTTTAGGTATTTAAAAGGGTGTCATAAGGAGGAGGGAGAAAACTTGTTCACCTTAGCCTCTAAGGATAGAACAAGAAGCAATGGGTTTAAACTGCAGCAAGGGAGGTCTAGGTTGGACATTAGGAAAAAGTTCCTAACTGTCAGGGTGGTTAAACACTGGAATAAATTGCCGAGGGAGGTTGTGGAATCTCCATCTCTGGAGATATTTAAGAGTAGGTTAGATAAATGTCTATCAGGGATGGTCTAAACAGTATTTGGTCCTGCCATGCGGGCAGGGGACTGGACTCGATGACCTCTCGAGGTCCCTTCCAGTCCTAGAATCTATGAATAAAAGGCGCGCCTCTGCCTTCACGAGGCCAGCCAGAACTCCTGGAAGGACGCCACGAAGCCCGCATCCTCCAACAAACTGTTATTGAAGTGCCAATAGGCCGGTAGAGAGAGGCCGTCACGGTGGCAAGATGATGATCTGAAAATGGGGCCGGCCGAATGTTGGAGGAGTGAGCCCGTGAAAGGTGGAAACGTGACAAGTAGATGTGGTCCAATCTGGAGTGGTGCGACCGATGGGCCTCTACCCGGACGAAAGTGAACATCGAGCTGTTGTCCAGTTGGAGTGATGTTTGACGATCTCCTGGATGACGTCCACAGCGGCTGGGCACTGCTCGGTCCCCGAGCGGTCCCGCTCCTCAAGGGTGGTGTTAAAGTCCCCGCCCAGGACCAGGCACTCATGAGGATCCAAGGAGCCGAGGAAGGCGGAAGCCTGCTGATAGAAACGCAACCGCTTCGGGCCATGCGGACCCGGAGGTGCAGCAGCCTCGGCAACCCCCAGCACCTCGGGCCGTAGGTTGGGCAAGAACAGGGTTGCCACTCCAGCCGTACGAACTGTGAGGTGGCTAAAATAGACCCTGTCCCCCCACTCCAAAATATGTAATAAATAGGTATTCTATTGTTTAACAGTGCGATTAAAACTGTGATTAATTTTTTTTAATCACGATACTTTTTTTTTGAGTTAACTGCGATTAATTGACAACCCTAATTTATACATAAGCAGACTTTTCTGTATCATTTGATTGCACTTTTGGTGGTATTACCACAATTTAGTTTGGGACTGTTGCTGTCTAGAATTCTATTGCTCTATGAAACAGCCACTTAGACCCCAGTTCTGTCTCTTGAATTCTTTGTGCATGAATTTCCCTCTACCATTCAGCACCTGGAAGTGGTGGAAGAGCCACTTCTGCAAAAACAATCACCCACCTGGATAGCCCTTCACTGGGTCAGGTGTCTGGAGGTGATGGGTTGGGAAGATATATGCACTACGTGCATTATTCTCCTGTCTTACCCCACCTCACCCCAGCTTGGTGGGGAATCCACTGAAAAGTTAATGTATCTGCAGTCTGTATTCATGTTTCAATGGAGCCCCTGTGCACTGTAGTCCTCTCCTCCACTAGAAGAGAGGCCTAACAAAAGATGAACAGAGGAGGCTTTGGCAACATGGCTGCAAGAAGCAGGGAGAGTAGATTCCAGTGCAAATCCAGAAGCATAGGTCCTCCATGAGGGAAACCTTTACCTCCTGTGGATTTCCCTATGTGGTGCAAAATGCAGAACGTGGCCCAAAAGATTAGTATTTACAGACTATTTTTGTCTAAATCTAAATACCCTGCCCAGTCCAAGTGACAGGACTGAGCACTGGAGAATTCTATGAGGGTTAGAGGGAGTAGGAGTCTTTCCCTCTAGGTCCCTCCACAGCCTTAACTCCTGCTTAGAAGCCTGGGATAGGCTTCATATGGCCCTAGTGCCCTCCACAGGAAAGACCAGAGAATCTCTGTAAGGTGGTTCTTCCCCGTCCCAACTTCTGCTCATCCTAGAGCATCAGGGACACTGCCAAGTCTGGAATATGGAATGCACAAGTTTTAGAAGGGGAAAAGAGGGCTTGTGGTACTTGTGGAATCACATTATCTCCACTTCAAGAGAGCTTAACACATGGTGGCGGGAATGTGCAAGATTTGTCACTTAATATATATACTATTAAGGTTTTCAAATGGCAGTTAAATATAATTTTTTAAAATGCTTAAAATCATTTATCAGACTTAAATCATCTCTCACACAAATTTACTCCCTCCATATCGTGCTTCAATGAAATTTGCTTCACTAAAGAACAATCATTTTTACTGTCTACAAATGTATGGACTGCCACAAGCTGTTTTGTTAATCCTACAAAAGTGAATTAACTCTTATTCAGAATTAGTCACCAGCCTGTTCATAGATTTCCACTGAGACAGGAGATTCTCAGCTGAAATGGTGAGGAAACACCCGAATGGATTTGAAATATCCATGTGAATCCCACAGAGTGAGCAGATGGGAGAAAACTGACTTCAATCCTTCGCAATGAGTGAGTGATCTGTGAAAAAGAAAAACCAGTTTCTGCCAACTCCTGGTGAGCTCCAGGACTGTTCTTTTCCTTTTGCATGGTTTATACCAGGAGTCGGCAACCTTTCAGAAGTGCTGTGCTGAGTCTTCATTTATTCACTCTAATTTAAGGTTTTGCGTGCCAGTAATACATTTTAACGTTTTTAGAAGGTGTCTTTCTATACGTCTATAATATATAACTAAACTATTGTGGTATGTAAAATAAATAAGTTTTTTTAAAATGTTTAAGAAGCTTTATTTAAAATTAAATTAAAATGCAGAGCCCCCCGGATGGTGGTCAGGACCCAGACAGTGTGAGTGCCATGGAAAATCAGCTCACGTGCCGCCTTCGGCACCCGTGCCATAGGTTGCCTACCCCTGGTTTATACAAAGGAAGGCCAGATACCAAAACACATGAACAAAGATACAATACAACCATTAAAGGGAATGCAAAGAACCAAACAGGGGGGTAGGACTTGTTTTAGGTACATGCTCACTGGTGTCATACATTTCAAAATACGCAGTAGAATATTGCTAAGATAATCTTTCCTGTTTTGATTAATTTCTTTGTGTACCATCTAGTCTTTTTCTAATGAGATCCTACCATTGTACATAGCAAAATGCATTTCAAAGACTAGAAAAGACCAGTGACATGTTGAATATATATAATTAGCTTTGTTCTTCTGCCTGTGTTGCTCACAAACATAATACTTTCCTGGTGAAGTTTTGCAGACCCAATAAAATTTCTACATTAAGAGTCCAGTAGGAATCATTAAAAACTGTATTATTCCAGCTTTCATGTAAGTACAGAACAAGCCTTTACATCTTCAGAAAAGATACTGGCAGCTTTGAAAAAACATAAGAGCATGTGACTGGTCCAGAGATAGGTTTGAGTTAAGTTAAAAAAGAACAGATCATTATGATGCAAACCCCAGATAAATATAAAGCTCTGCTAGGTCCCAATTGAATCTCTTGTATGAGTAAAGCTTTTCAGAATTGACTCTTTACTATCTAAGTCCGCTTGTGCTTTTTCAATAGTTTTACTTTGCTGTTCAGACCTCACTGCCAGTTTACATTTTAATGCAGTTTCATGCAAAGGCTCCTTGAAGCAGAAAGACATTTAGGCTTGGCATCTCAGTCAGGATTTTGATAGCTAATGTTAATTTAACCCAGTGAGGAAAGCTATACAGACAGAATGCAGTCTGCTGTGCATGCTATAAAAGGGATTTTGTGATCATTAAGTTGCCACTGGGAAAGCAGTCTGTGGTTTTATTGTCTCTAGTGTTGCTGGGTTGATTGGTCGTTTTGTTTGTTTCCCCTCTCTCGATATTGTTGCTCATTTCCTTGCCTTTTGGTGACCTGTAATTTTGTATGAAGCAATAGACTTATAGCAGTGGCCATAGCCAGACTTTTCCAAGGACAGCCATTATGGCAAAGTTTTGCAAATGGGTCTCATTCCTGATCAGCTGCATAATTGCTATTCCAGCTCTACTAGTTCAGGCTTAAATCGTTCCAGAAAACTGCTAGTTATCTTGAGATTCTTCAGTGGGAGACCATCACACTATTCACTTAATAGTTTCCTTTCATTCCATTCAAATATTTAATTTTGGCTTTGTCTAAGAGGATTATTCTTTTACCTTCTCATATATAGTTAATTTACTAAATATATTTTAATAAGCACTTTCCAACCTCACTTCAGTTCTAGTCTTGAATGTGGATTCCAAAGGTGAAAAAGATGGATAAGAATTTGCACTAATTATCCTTTGATCTAAGGAGCTAAAAGAGTTTTATCAATTGTAGATAATTAATTACGTCTCAAACCTTCCATCTGAGGTAGATAAATCTATAGGATAGGGAACTGGGTAATCTGAGCTCTATTCCCAGTTTTGTCACAGGTTTGCTGGGTGGCTTTTGACACATCATTTAACTTTCCCATAATTCAGAGTAATTAGGGCAAGGTCACACTGAATATCAATAGCATAGCTGAGAATGTAGATAGTCTGATGCCCAGTCCAGAGTTTTGTAGACTGTAGAGCTTGCCTGCTTTCTTGCCTATATATCTTTTCTTATGGGTTTCTTATTTTCTTATGGGCTTTATTATTTGTTTTATTATAATAGGTTTATAGGTTTATATTAGAGTATTTTTGGCTGTAATCCAGGGTACACACAGGCCATATCCTGTATGTTGAGCTAAGGCAAAGTTCGCGTACATATGTTTGGGACTTTCCACCTAGATAGGTGGTGATGAGCTAAAGCATAAAGTCCATATATGGTTGCAACCTTTAACATAGATAGATAAAGGATGCATTGAAGCAGGATGGTATGGGGGCTATCTAAGTTCATATCCTCTTTAAACTTAACAGGTACACCACAACTTGGAAAGAACCAAAATAACTGATTAGGACAGAAATAACAGATGTGAGAATGAGCTAATGTCATTAATATGTATGTATATGTCATCCATACGTACAAAGATAGCAGGCTATGGAGTAAGTGTGACCTAATATTTTGTGAGTAAAGAAACTAATTTGGGACATAAAAGGAGGGCTCAAGTGCTCAGGCTCCATAAGAGGGGTGACCCACTTGTCCCACTGGGACAAGAACCTTATTATCTTCTGATCAGATTAATTGGCAAGCCTATAATCCATATTATCCAAATTAATAATATTAACCTCCTAAAATCAGACAACAGTTCTAACACATGGACCATGGTCCATCCCAGATTAATTCTAAAGTGCAAATGCACAATGCTGGTTTTTACCCAACCTTCATGTCCTCTACATGCAATTTTATCATGCAAACAATCTATGCTTATGGCCACCTTTGCATGGAGTCTGACTTATGGGAGTAATCCCATTGAAAACAATGGGTTTACTCATGTGAGAAAGGGTTGCCATTAGTTCTGAATTATTAACTCAGTTAATTATCACTGAGTATTTATAAAACACCATAAATATACATGATATTCCACAAAATAAGACCTGACTCTTGCTCTGAAAAGTTTACAGTCTAACACAAACAAGACACAATTCATCTAAACAGCAATTTAAATAAGGGGGAGGACATAATCTATGGTGAGGAAGAATTTATGCAAGAGATGGGTGCTGAGGAGGGATTTTAAATAAAAAAGAAGGTGGACAAGAAGTGGGAGGGAGACTGTTCCAAGCACAAGGGGCAGCATGAAAGAAAGAACAGTTTGGGAGTGAGAGAAAGAAGTAAAGGGAACAGGGAGAAAGAAAGGTTAGGGAAGAACATAGTGCATAAGAGGGAATGAACAGGAAATGTAGGTGTGGGTGATACCTAGTGATAGTGTGTAATTCATAGGGTGACCAGATGTCCCGATTTTATCGGGATTGTCCCGATATTTGCTTCTTTGTCCCACGACGTCCCGACCAATGTTTGGTCGGGACAATGGACAAACAAGAAACTTTGCCCTCCCGGAGGGACTCTCGCCGCCCCCCTCTCCTCCCCCACCGCCCTGGCTCTGCCTCCTTCTTCCCCCATTGGTTCCCCCCAAATCCCCGCCCTGGCCCCACCACTTCCCCAACCATGCGGCATTCCTTCTCCCTCCCAGGCTTGCAGGTGCATGGCGGCACAAGCCGGGAGGGAGTGGGTGGTGGTGGTGCCTGGATCCTGGAGCTGGTGAGTCAGCTGGTGAGTCAGCTCAGCTCTGAGCCCCCCGTCGCGCCAGAGGGCTCCTGCCCGGCCCCCGGGCCGCTGCACATGAAGGCCCGGGGCCGGGAGCGCAGCGCAGAGGCTGCTCCAGCCCTGCAGCCCGCAGGGCAGCGCCATGGGTCCGGGCAGGGGCTGGGTGGGCAGCGCGGGGGCCGAATCCCCACTGCTGCCGAGGAGCCCCGCGCCTCTCCCTCCCGCTCGCGACTGCAGCTCCATCCCGGCGGGACGCGCCCCGTGGCCCGCCCCGGGCACATGCGGCATGCGTCCCGCCACCGGCGGGGAGCCCCGCGCCTTTCCCGCCCTGCTGCGCTCCAGCGGCTCCTTCCCAGCGGGAGGGAGACTAGGCGCGGAGAACGCACGCCGCATGTGCCCGGGATGGCAGGAGGTGCGTCCCGCCGGGAAGGAGCCCCTGTCCGCTCCACGCTGCCCCCGCCCGGACCCACCGCGTGCCGCATGTGGCCGGGCCGGGAGGCTCCACGGGGGCAGCACACGCGGCCAGGGCCTGCTAATGCCCCCGGCCCCTTTGAAACTCCTTTTTTTTTTTCTTTTTGCTCTGCCACTCCCCCCGTGTCTCGATATTTTATATCTCTGATCTGGTCACCCTAGTAATTCAACATCCACTGAAGGATTTAACTAATTGAATTCTGTGCTGGTGAAAGCTCTCCACAGCTTCCAAAGGAACTAGTGAGACTTACATAGCCTTTTTCCTAGAAAAGCACTTTAGAGCTTGACAGTGCTAAAATAAAAAGTCATTTCATGTGGGGAAAGCAAGGATGACTCCCACTTACAGTCACTCTCTCCCGTAACAGCCTGCTCCTGAAATTACTCACACAAATAATCCTTATGCATGTGCGTACCCAAAACAATACAGAATCTAATCATATGGGGTTGGGGGCGTTGGAGGCATTCCTTGCTGTAAAGCCCAGGAACAAGGGAGTAAATATGAATAAATCAGTGTTTGTGAATTTGATTCATGGAGGAAATAAAGGAAGGGAACCGAAAATGCAGCCCAACCCCTTGGTTTGTTCTTTTTCTCCTCTGTCTGAGTGTTCTTTGGCTAAAAGGGTCTAAATACAGCATGGAGCTGATGCACTTGTTTGTATAGAGGATGTTGCCAGGTCAGAAAGAGCTATGGCTAATATCTTATTAGCCTATTCAGAGAACGTTTTCAGCTCAGTTGTTTTTGAAGCTCAATAAGTTGATTCATAATACACTGTTCTCTGCCTTCCTTCCAGGTCACAGTCTCAGTTCAGCAAAGGTGTCTCGTGCACAGACGTTTCCCAGCTGCACCTCAGAGCCGGGCGAGGAGCACCAGCAGTCCCTGTCGCTGTCTAGCAGCTATGGATTCAGCTACAGTTCAGCCCTCATCCAATGATACACACACAACAGATGACCAGAGAGACAATCGAGCCTGGAACCTGCCAGCAGGGTCAGGAAGCCACTTGCACCCTCAGAATCCATGAAAGACAAATTATAATGAAAACTGAGGCCTACCAGCTCCAATCTGGTCACAGTGAAGATTAAAAACTGCAGTGCAACTTCCCTGAGGCACAGGCTAAGTCTTTTATTTATTTAATTTTTATTTTCTTTGGTCCATATGTAAAAACAACCAGATAGATTTTCAGGTGTAAGAAAGCAATTGAATCCAATGAAACCCTGTTGGTGTGAAGCAGAGGTTTCTGCTTCATGGGACACCACCTGTTCTGGGGTGGAAACATGATGACACACTCAACGTTAGACTTGTCACCCAACACTATGGTCAAGTTTTGCCCATCTCCATTCCTACCTTTTTTATATCCAAGTGACTGCCCATTGATTCCAGTTGGTACTGGAAAAGTGTTATCCATTAAACAGTATAGTGACTGTAGATGTTATCCTTAGAAATAAGCAAAGCTGCAGTTACAAAAAGGAATGAACACCTTTTTTAATCAGGCTCCCATAGCTACCATGTTTAATTAAACATATATATTGGGAGTAGCAAGATAATGGTTAGTAACATCTTGGGAAATAGAATTTGGTGCATTAAAAGTAATATTACTACCTAGTATAGCTCTCATTTTAAAAGCCTCCGGCCAATTTCTGCCTATGAATGCCAATCAGAGCTGTACATAAATATCTAAAGGGCAGAATCCGGCTCTTAGAACTGTGAAGTCTTCACATCTGCAAAATATCTAAACAGGACTGTCTACTGTTATGACAAGTATATATTTAAAAAAAAAAGAGAGGAAACTGTTCTTCAAACAAAGGATTCCGGGCTGAATTCTTGAAAGGCAATCTCCTATTCTACCTTATGAGCTAGATTCTCTGCTAGTGTCTAGCAGCCTAGCTCTATTCTTGCGCTTCTAGTCATTGTTACTTTGATTTTTTTCAGTTTCTTTCCCAGATTTCTGTTTTAGCCACATAGTGTGTTGTGTATGATTGTGGAGCAGTTAACCACTTAACTTGGAAAGACATGGAACAATTCTAAACTCGGCCTTTCCGTGCTTGAAAGGCATTTAAAAAAAAATGCTGCTAAGTTTGTTTAGAATCATTAAGGGATAATGTGGAAGGCACAAATGTAGGTCTGGAGAATGAGTTTGAGCTGTCCTGAATATTTAATTTTTCAAAAGGGTCATCAATTATTTATGTGATGCTCTGAAATGCTGGAAATTGGGGAAACAAAAATCTGCTTGCTGTGTATTGTGTGAGCCAACCGTACAGTCCATTCTCTTTATGGATTGTTTGCCGCGATTACCAGAGGAATTCTTGTCGTTAGTTGTCAGGACTGGCAGAAGAAGCATAACAAGAAAAAGAGCAGTTGATTCTTTTTCCAATTACATGAACAGTTTTATCTATGGTAATTTAACTGAAAAAATGTGTGTTTTTTTTTATAAAAAGGTACAAAAGAAATGTCTGCTTTGACTAAATATGTATTGATACAGTATGTTTGACTTTTCTCCAAACATTCTACAGGCTAACAGATTGCAAGCTTATACACCTCAGTGAACAGCTGCTGAATGAAAAGGTTTGTGATTTGTTTGTTACAGAGTGCAGCTGATTCATTTAATCAAGGTTATTCTTTTCTTTCTTTGCCTTTCTCTTCCCAGTCCTTATTGGGGTCCCTCCCCCCACCACATTCACAAATAGAACAGCCCCTTGTATAGTATATTCCGACGGGCTAACACCACAATGGAAATACGCTATCCCACATTGTCAGCAAATTGCACCCAGGATACTGCACCCATCAATAAAGCTTCATCTACACTTTTCATTTTTTTTTTTTTTAAATCAGGTTGATAGTTTGCTTGTGGGAAAATATTTCCGTTTGTAAAAGTTACATGCGAATTTTGATACAAGGGGCCAGATCCTCAGCTGGTATAATTTGATGTAAATCCATTGTTCAAAGGAGCTATGCCAGATTTACATCACTTGACGATCTGGCCTAATATGTTTACTTCTTTGTAACTGCAAATGCTGCAGCTTTCCCACAATGAGAGAGAAAATGTGTGTGTTTAATTTCCTTCATATTCCTTGGTCTAAATGCTCTCATGTGTTTTGTGACCTCAGATTCAGATTCTCATTCATTGTGTCCCTCAGTGATGCCAATGGTGGTCACTTCATATTTATACATACTTCATGGTCCAAAAACCAGGGAACTGGCAGGGTGAAAAGTGAAAATGGAAGCATTGGAATTGCCATCCCGACCATATGTCCATGTATTTCAGAATCCAACCTCTGAGGGTGGCCAGCAGCAGTTGCTTCTGATTATAGCGCATAATGGAGATTTTATGCTTTTGTGTTGTATGGATGATATTACTGTCTGACCCCAGCTGGTGACCACCTCATATGGTGATGTATGATTGCTGATAATCTGTGTTATTTTAGTCTAGCCCTTGTAATTGCAGAAACTATCTGCTGCCCCCTGCAAAAAAAAAATAGCCACTTATAGGAATCTTAGTAACTGCCTTTTTCTCCATAACTTGGAGCGGCAATAATTTCCAAACCACTCGTACTTTTATCAGCTTTTGAACTACTCCTTGCACCTTCAGGTACAAAGCTAAAAGAAAAGAAAAAGGAGGGAAAGTAGGTCCAAAATTAAGTTAAATTATACCTGTAGGAAACCTGATTTCTCAAACAGTGAACTAACTCTTAAAGAAGTAGAGACAGACTCTTAGAGACAGACACAGCAGCACTTGCAGCCTTCTATAAAGACTCAAAGAAAAATGGACACCACAAACACAGAGATTTTCCGAAGCAGATGAGTGGACCGCACCATTTGCTTTATGTGTCACCCCAGACTGCAGGTGATACTGCTGAAGACGTTTGGGTTTGTCATTCCCCAGAAGAGTGTTACACTTCCTACAAGAACTGGTAATGGCTAGTGCTAGCTCATAGCCATATCACAAACACTGCCTTCATAGAATTATGGTAACTCATGGCATATGCCTGCTCTATGATATGAGTGGCTTCTCACTGAAACAAGCTTTATACACCTCCTAATGGGGTTCTGCCAGAAGGAGCCACCTTTTTGGCACACAGCTGAGTTGCAGTCTAGAGACCACCAGGGTCCATAAGGAGCCTTGGGACACAAAGAATCCTTTTCAAGTCTCAGCTTCATTCCTGTGCAACATACACAGATAAGAAGTCCACTCCTGAAGCATGAAAAATGAACTCTGATTTCAGCTCCTGGGCTGTGTAGAGCAAGAGGGCAACAAAATGACTTCTGGTAATATGAATAGATCTAATTAGCTTTGATTTACACTTTGAAAAGGACCTTTCAAATGTAAATACCCAGGGTGGAGGTTAGTCATTATATACAAACGAGGCACTGCATAGTTGCACCTAACTAGAATGTTAGCATGTGAGATGTTCTAGTAGGTTGTCACATGCTGATGTTTCCAAGCTATAGAATTCACTTAGGGCAGATAAGAGGAAATGGAGTGGAGACCAGTGATAATTAATGAAATATGCTTCTAAAGTAGTGTCATTTCCTCAGGGTTGTCAGTGCCCACCCAGTTTTTAAGTAGATAAATTATGACAGTTTTTGCTTTAATTCGGCTCAGAGTACACTATTATAGATCAATTTTGCCTGCCTGCTTTCAAAGAAATACCTTGAAAGCTGGAGCTTAGAGTCTTGCTTGTAGAAAAATTGTATAAATATTTGGACTTTGCTTTTGTCTTTTTCGTTATGATCCTAGTTCTCCAGCTACACACTGTCCTTCTAAAATTATGGCCTTGAGTTGGTGGAGGTAGAGCAATAGGAAAAAGTTTATGAATCTGTTGGTAAAGTAAATGCAGGCATCAAATTTGTTAGGAAAGCTGTTCTGTTTCATTCTAGCAAAGGTCTAACGCAGGGGTAGGCAACTTATGGCACGTGTGCCAAAGGCAGCACGCAAGCTGATTTTCAGTGGCACTCACACTGCCCGGGTCCTGGCCACCAGTCCGGGGGACTCTGCATTTTAATTTAATTTTAAATGAAACTTCTTAAACATTTTTAAAATCTTATTTACTTTACATACAACAATAGTTTAGTTATATATTATAGACATAGAAAGAGACCTTCTAAAAATGTTAAAATGTATTACTGGCACGCAAAACCTTAAATCAGAGTGAATAAATTAAGACTCGGCACACCACTTCTGAAAGGTTGTCGACCCCGGTCTAACGTGAAGTTTCTGGCAAAAATCTTACATTTGACACCATAGAAACAAATTGGAATCATGTAGTAAAATAAAAAACGTACTGTTTTAGTTATGCCTTGCATTGGTTCCTCCCTGTTAACCAGATCCAATTTTATGGGTGGTGTTGGGAAAAACATCTGAAAGTCCCTATAGCAATAATTTCACTATTAGGGCTCACAATATTAACAGCTCACAAGCATCCTGTTTAGTTACTAGTTTGGTAAGCTGAAGACAGACTGGGCTTTTATTTATTTTTATTTTTTAAGTGAAACTTTAGCAAGGCAGTCAATTCAGCATGTTTCATGAGCGATAAAGTCCTTTATGTATATGCAGAATAGATGCAGCAGGGGTAGTACTTCTTCTCAACCTTGAATTGTAGTGGCCATCTGTGTGTAGAGTTCAGACTTCATGCTCATTCAGTCCTTGGCACTAATTAGCACCTTTGTGAGCAGTTATAATGGAGGCCAAGAATGCTGGTGATTTGGGGGATGACATTATCTGTGTATTAGAAACTCACTGAGATCATCGGCCAGTGTTACATAGGTCTCAGCATGGAGGTTGGCCAACAGCAATCTAGGCTAGATTTTAACTAGTAACCTGTAGGCTTTGTTTTCCATGATCAGATCTCATAACTGCTACACTTTGGCCTGAAGCAAAAATCAATATTGTTCAAGTGCAACTCTATCTTCCTAAGACTAGTGAAGGAGACTGTTTCTGTTTGTTTCCATGTCCAGTTTGTATTTTGTAATTTGTCCACATTTTATAGATAATTTCTTGGAGGGATGGGAGGAGGAATGGCCATTGCACAAGATCAGAAGAAGAATGGAATAGGAGAGGGGATAGCAGAAAGCCATTGTTTAATTAAAGATTACCAGGAGGCAGCACCAGAAATAGAATGACTCCTTTTAGTACATCAGCCCAATTAGTGACACTTTCCTATAACAACTTTCGGCACAACAAACAAATCCTAGCTTCTCACATTCTCCCCCACATAGAAAAGCCTAAGGGGTCAGCCTATAATTTACTAGTGGAAGGTAGCTGTGCTATCCATTATTGCGTTGACACAGGTTTTACAAGTGAACTGGTTAAGATTTGATGCAGTACATAAGTGCTTTCTGGAGATAAAGTCTTGAGCTTCTGAAATGAAGCATAGTCTTTATTCTTGACTTTATGAAAAAAAGGTGTCTGATATTTGAAATGAGTGAGCAAGTAAAACAAATACTCTTTAGAATAAAATGAATACTAAAACACAGAGGAACAACACTGGTAGTTGAATGGTCCATGAATGTATACTGAATGTCCTGCTGTAGCATAGGGTTACCATTCGTCCGGATTTACCTGGACATGTCCTCCTTTTTGTGCTAAAAATAGCATCGGGGGGAATTTGTAAAGCACTCAAAATGTCCGGGATTTCCCCCCTCCCCCCCGGCAGAGCAGAGCGAGCAGCTGGGAGGGCTGCAGGAAAGTCCCGGGCTGGACTTCGGAGCCGGATCCGCCCTGCATTCTGAGCCGGCAGCTCTCCCCTGCAGCCCGGTCCGGCAGCACTGTGCAGGGCCAGGGACCGGGTTTTGTTGTGCTGGGGAGCGCAGCCACGTGTCCGGCTCGGCTCGCACAGAGCCCAACACCCTGTTCTGAGCAGCAGGGTAAGGAGGCCGGGGGCAGGAGAAGGGGCAGGGAGGTTTTGGAGGGGGCAGTCAAGAAACGGG